>NW_027223739.1:113030-251669 GCF_029378745.1 Bos indicus | reverse complement strand
AAGGGTCTCTCATACTTTTCTCATTCTTTTCCCCAAACTTCCTGTGGAATTCTGGACCACTAAGGTAATTCTATTCATAAGGGCAATTTCTTAATGCTGTTCTAAATGTCTGAAGTTGCATATATATGTAAATTCATCATTAATTTCCCCTACTTCTCTAAGATCCCAAGACTGAACCACATGCTAATGGGAATCTCAGAACCTAGGCCTCCCCTTGTTGATCTCTCACAAAGGGAATATTTTCAGCAGTTGAAAGGCACTCATTCAGGTTGAGAATTTTTCATGCTTTATCGGAGAAGGCAATGGCACCCCACTCCAGTACTCCTGCCTGGACAATCCCGTGGATGGAGGAGACTGGGAGGCTGTGGTCCATGGGGTCGCTGAGGGTCAGACACGACTGAGCGACTTTACTTTCACTTTTCACTTTCATGCATTGGAGAAGGAAATGGCAACCCACTCCAGTGTTCTTGCCTGGAGAATCCCAGGGACGGGGGAGCCTGGTGGGCTGCCGTCTATGGGGTCACACAGAGTCGGACACGACTGAAGTGACTTAGCAGCAGCAGCATAGAAAGCCAGGATACAGACAAGGGAGAGAAGGTTCTGGGACACAAGGTAGAAGTGACCTAAAGAGCCGGTCCTCACTCTGAGAAAAGGGAAAAATAAGAAGTTGATAACAAACACCCCAGGCAGAAACTTAGAGGCAGAGAACTAAAGGTTTGCAGGTTCCCTCAGTTCAAGCATTTTAGGGGAAAAAGCAGACACAGCCCCAGACCCAGGACAGAACATGTACCTGAGAAGCTGCTCTTTCCTCCTCTTCTTCCTCCTGCTGTGTCTTCTCTGAGGATGTTATGTAGCAAACACACCTCTGCATCTTGGAAAAATACCTTCAAAGGCACAGCTCTTTAACCTGCAACCACCACAACTACAGAGGACCTTGAAAAGCTGAAAAAGACCCACTTCTCCTGTGCTGTCTCAGGAGAGATTCAGGAACAATCTCTTCCTACTTGGAGACCAGACTGTGAACTTATTTCTTGATTGTTCTCAGAGAGAACTCCTAACCCTCTGCTCACACAGACCATGTGAGCTGACTTCCCTGGTCCAAATCCAGCTAGACCAACGCTGCTGCCTCTCCTCAGACTGAAGCCAGGCCTCAGCTCTCACAGATGGACGAGCAGCCACGTCCTTAATCCGTGCCTCCCCTTAGAAGCCCCTGGAGCACTTCCTACACACCACACTGATGCTCCCACAGGACCAAGAGAGAACTCTGTGGGGAAGTTATCGCTTAACACTGGTCATGTGATCTAGTTAGGAAACCAGGTTGAAACCACTTAAAGATTCTTTCTGAACCATTTCAGTGAATATGAATCCCTCGAGGTCAGGTCCCCACTCTAAGAAGTTATAAATCTGGAGGTCTGAAGAGGGGCCATGAATGAGTCTTCAGCAAGTTCCCTGTTTATTTTGATGCTTCTCCCCCAAGACCCACACTCAGGAGCCCTGAGTTTCAGCCCTCACACTCAGCACACCTGAGACCTCTCAGGAGAGGTTCTAGGGCAGGAATTTCTTAGGTCAAGGTTAGGACCAAGCAGAAAAAGCTCCAGTATTTGAGGTTCAGGCCTTTATAAGAGACTTTGGGTGAAGTGCTGTGGGCTCCCCAGGCTGAGCGGGGATGGGTCCATTCAAACCAAGAGCAGCAGGAATCTGGTGAGCTCTGAGGATGTCACTGAAGGGGGGGCCTGTGCAGTAGACCCTGGGGTTCAGCAAGGCTGCTGATCTCTAGGTGGGTGGTCATCTAGTGCAGGTGCTCACAGGACTGGCTGGTGTGAGTTCAAGGACCTGCAGGCTGCCTGCTCCCCAGACAGACGCTGAGGCAGCAACAGCACGGAGCAGTCAGGGAGGCTCTCAACAGTACTCTGTATAATCCTTATTAGAATCATCACAATGTCCCAGAAGTTACAGAGAGGGGGGGGGAAGTACAATGGAGAAATGATGGGAAATATCCAAATATTTGAGGCTTAAAGGCAGTATGGAAACTAATTGTTACAGATATCATCCCTCTGTGCTAACAAAGAGTTTATTGTTAGGTATTCTTCCCTTCAACCTTAAATCGGTAGGTTGACACTTCATTACACACCAACTTCCTCACAAGAAACCATCCAGTTTTATTCACATGTAATATCACACAGTCAGAATCAAACCTTTTCCAACCCACTGTGTAACTGAATAAAATACAGATTACAAGCGTAAACAACAATATTCATTCCTCTGATACAGTGATCTGAGAACAGTTATTTCTACGGTTACAAAATGGAGGCTAATCGTTTATGAAACAAGACATACACTAATTACATGACTTTTCTGGGAGGGGTTTCCATACATTTCTAGGGTATCAGAGATGTCTTTATTTGAAACATGTCAACTAATATTCATGACTTCTGTTGATATTATAAAGATACATCAAGATTTCAGTGAACTGTCATTGTATTTTCCTTAAAAACAAGTGACATAACTATTGAAAATGTACATCGTACTTTAATATGTGGAATTACTCCCTGAACACTTACCTCATGGTGACCTATAGGGATATTTGACATGAATGACTAACACCTCCATTTAGATGTACATGTTATGTTAGTGTGTCCTTAATCTTCTAATGGAGAATAAATAGAAATGATTTCTCACTAGGATAGAAGGCCTTGTCTTATCTTTGAGGTAGCAACCATCAAAACCATAACTTTGCATACACACTAGAAATGAAGCATAGCAGCATGGAGTAATTTGAGAGTTGAAAAGCATTTATTTTGGTTTTCAAATAATCACAAACCGTGTCAATATAAACAAAGATATATTGCTAATAATTGTACATTTCTAAATACCAACACGTCCTTGTGATCCATACTAACATATCAGTTTTCTATCTGTTTTAACTATGGATTATTGTCTATAATACTTCTCCTGAAGAGGAACTTCAAAAAACAGGATTGATGAAATGCTTTCTATTGTGCAGGCTTCCCTAATAGCTCAGTTGGTAAAGATCCGCCTCCCACTCCAGTATTCTGGCCTGGAGAATTCCATGCACAGTCCATGGGGTTGCAAAGAGTTAGACACGACTGAGAGACTTTCACTTTTTCTAGTGTGCAATTTCTGGTATTTATGTAATTTAATTTTCATTAAATACTTTTCTACATTTTCTCATGCCATTCCTTATCTTTCTTAAATAAATGGTCTTGTATTTTCTCAAGTGTATGTTTAGGACAAACCTCTTCCATCACTTACTTTATTACTAGGGTTTCTCTCCAGTACATGCTGTCTGATGTCTAATGTGGTGAGAGCTCTGATTAAAGCCGTTGCCACTCTCCTTACATTCATAAGGTTTTTCCTCCAATATGAATTCTCTGATGTTGAGTAAGATGTGAGTGCTTGATAAAGGCTTTTCCACATTCTTTACATTTGTAAGGTTTCTCTCCAGTATGAATTCTCTGGTGTTGAATAAGACTTGAGTGGTGACAGAAGGCTTTTCTGCATTCTGTACATTTATAAGGTTTCTCTCCAGTATGAATTCTCTGATGGTAAGTAAGACCTGAGTGCTTGCTAAAGTCTTTGCCACAATCTTTACATTTATAAGGCCTCTCCCCAGTATGAATTCGCTGGTGTTGAGTAAGAGTTGAGTTCTGACTAAAGGATTTCCCGCATTCTGTACATTTATAAGGTTTCTCTCCAGTATGAATTCTCTGATGGTAAGTAAGACCTGAGCACTGGTTAAATTCTTTGCCACAATCCTTACATTTATAAGGCTTCTCTCCAGTATGAATTCGTTGATGTTTAGCAAGAGTTGAGTAGTGACTGAAGGCTTTTCCGCATTCTTTACATTTATAAGATTTCTCTCCAGTATGGATTACTTGATGTTTAGTAAGATATGAGCATTGTCTAAATGCTTTGCCACAATCCTTACATTTATAAGGCTTCTCTCCAGTATGAATTCTCTGATGGTAAGTAAGACCTGAGCACTGGTTAAATTCTTTGCCACAATCCTTACATTTATAAGGCTTCTCTCCAGTATGAATTCGTTGATGTTTAGCAAGAGTTGAGTAGTGACTGAAGGCTTTTCCGCATTCTTTACATTTATAAGATTTCTCTCCAGTATGGATTACTTGATGTTTAGTAAGATATGAGCGTTGTCTAAATGCTTTGCCACAATCCTTACATTTATAAGGCTTCTCTCCAGTATGAATTCTCTGGTGTTGAGTAAGATTTGACTTCTGATTAAAGGCTTTGCCACACTTTGTACATTTGTATGATTTCTGCTGCATATGAGTTATCTGATGTTGAGTAAGACATAAGCTACAAGGAAACACTTTGCCACATTCTGTACATGTGTTTGGTTTCTCCCCTGCGTGAACTCACTGTTGCAGACTGAAATGTGAACACCTAAAAATGGCTTTGCCACCTTCCTTACCTTTGTAAGGTTTCTGCTCTGTATGGATTCGCTGATGTTGAGTAAGATTTGAGTTCTGATTAAAGGTTTTGCCACACTTTGTACATTTATAAGGCTTCTCCCCAGTGTGAATTCGCTGATGTCGACTAAGATGTGAGCAAGACATAAATGCTTTTCCACATTCCTTACATTCGTAAGGTTTCTTGCCAGTGTGGATTTGCCGATCTTGACTAAGCTTTGAATTCTGATTAGAGGTGTTGCCACACTCTGTACATTTGAAAGGTTTCCATCCTGAATGAATTTTCCTTTGTCTACTTAGACTGGATGAGTTAGTAAAGGCTTTCTCACATTTCTTACACTTGTAACTTTTCTGCGGATTCTGAATACTCTGCTGTTGAGTGAGATTTGAAGACTGATTAGAAACATCACCATATTCACAATTATAAGTCTTCTCTCCAGTATGTGTACTCACATTTAGTGGAAGACCTGATATTTGATACAAGATATTCCTACATGTACTATTTTTAGAATCTCTGTCTGAAGATTGAGGTCCCTGATGTTTCATAGGGTTAGAGTCTTGTTCAGTTTTATACCCAGTTTCATTGCATGAGTGGTTTCTCACTCCATCGTAAATATGCTTGTAATTATTGGGGGTAGAGCTCTTACTTAATGCCTGACTCATGTTATTACACGTGAGAAGTTGTTCCGTATTAACCGTATCATGATGTGTATTGAACAATGATGGTGGGATTAACTCTCTTCCATTATTATCAACATGACACATTTTGGAACAGAGAGAAACTGTCTGTTGGTGGAAGCATAATGACCCCTTGCTCACAGATCCCTCAAACTGATTATATTGTGAGTTTTCCCCATCATTTTTAAATTTCTGGTTTTCAGACATGCTTGAATGTATGTGTAATCGAAGCCCGTGTTCAGAGTGGTTTGAATGAGTATTTGCAGTAGAGACTGGATGACTTTCCAGATTTTCCACATTTCCCTTCAGAGAACGTGTACGTTTCAAAAAATGATTTAAGCCTTTGCTTGAAGAGATACACTTCTCTGCAGAAGTTGATAACGGAAACGGGTGTTTTCCACAAGTTGACTCACATTGCTCATTTCTTTTGGCAGTAATGTCCGCATTGCGTGAAACTATCTCAGTTTCTTTATGTCCATATAAACATCTTCTAGATCTTTCACATATCCCCGTATATTCCTGGTCTTTCATTAAATGTTCGTTTCCAAGGTGAGCTCTTTCATATATTCCTAGGTTTGCTTTTTGGATTAAATTTTCTAACCTTGGATTCTTGGACATCAAACCACGGGTGTTGTGAGAAGACACAGCTGAAAGATACCAAATAAAGTTTTCTTATCTACTATTCTTATCTACTGGGGCTGGTGCGAGCTCAGTTGGGACAGAAGGCCAGCCTTCTCTGTGGGAAGAGAACATGGCAACAGTCTGTGGCAGCAGGACAGAGTGAGACCTGTACACAGGGTACTGACCCCAGCCCTGCGCACCCAGCCTGAGAGGGTGTCCACCAGTGCAGACAAGGGCTGGGTGCTGGAATGTGGGGTCTGGAGAGCAGACCCAGGCAGAGGACTGCTGTGGGCGGTGAGGAAACGTCCTGAGGGGATGGGACAGAGGGAGGAGTTCTATAAACAGGAATGCTTGTGGAGGAAGCCTGAACCACCATAGCACAGAGCGCCATTGTTGAGTGATGCCCAAAGGGAAGACCCACCATTGCAGCCCCTCTCCCCCTGTGCTGGCCCCTCCTCCCCCAGCACTAGGAAGGGCCACCACCCCCGTGGGCTCTATTGAGCTCCAGCCACAGCCTCCCCCCATGCACCTCCTCCACCATCAGCAGACTCCTGTGCTCTGGGGCAGCCTCTGGAGCAGACACCTGTGGGTGGGCCACACACACAGAAGGAGCTGAAAGCTCAGCTGAGCCCCAGGGTTAAAGGAAGAAAAACTGAAGTCTCTCCTCACGATTGCACAAACCATGCTTTTATACCTGCAATTGGCTTTGTCAACTCAGCCCCTACAGAGCATCTGAATGGACAACCAGGGCTCCCCCAGTCACGGGAGTGCAGCTTTAGCAGCTGTAGACTTTGTGGGGATGTCTACTAGGGGGTGGGGCCAGGCCAGAGTCTGAGCTGCCCCCATAGCACCACAGTGGGTCCAGCTCCATGAGTGCAATTCTGGGACCTGAGTTCACTGGATCTATGCTGGTGTTCCAGTGAAAACAACATCTGAGAGACACCAGAGCAATGTGCCAGCATGCCCATGGTTGAGGGGGAGCCAAGAGCAGTGCCAACATGGGGTCACAGGAGACTCACAGCACGTGAGCACACCCCAAGGTGAACATCCCCAGAGAAGCAATCCTTGGTGGCTTCTCTCCCAGTGGGTGTGCTCCAATCTTAGCTGCCTTGACCACAGATCAGAATCACAGCGAAGAAACAGATCTGGGGGCTCGACTCCACCAACCAGGGAGCAGATCCCACCACAGACAGGGCAGTGACAGCCACAGAGCCAAGGGGAAGCTCCCCTCAATATCCAGGGGAGGCTCGGGTCACAATAACAGCAATCAAAGCCCAGATCAAGGGGTTAATGGTCCAAGCCTGTGGACCAACCTCACCCGCCAGGGGGAAGACAAGAGAGCAAGAGGAGCTAGGATTCGGCAGCCTGCAGAACAGACCACAAACCCAGAAAATGTGACAAAATGAGAGGACAAAGAAGTATGGTGTACAGGAAGGAGCAAGACAAAAAGCTACAAGAACCACTAAATGAAGAAGAGATAGGTGGTCTAATGATTACTTTTTGACTTACGTCATCTTGAATGCAGATGCCCCTAGGTGCCCTCTAATTCTTTAGCCCACTTCTTACTTTAGCATGTTCTAGTAGATGTTTCCATCTAAAAATCATAAACCATACTGACGTAGGTCTAATCAGAAAGCGAGGACATATAGGACAAAGTCTGGGGAAGCTGATAACAAGATTAATTAAATAAAGTAGTTGTTCTTGAGAAATTAAGAAATGAGACTTTAAAAATATGGTGGGAACACAGGGAATGCTATCAATGCTCTGTGGAGATCTAATTGGGAAGGAAATCTAAAAAAGAGTAGATATCTATACGTAAAATGGATTCTCTTTGCTGTACAACATTGTAAACCTGTTAGACTCCAATAAGAACATTTTAAAAACAGTATATTATCTAAAAATTGTAATAGTTTGAAACCATTAAAAATATGGTGGAAAATGTTTTAAGCTCTTATGCCAATTTATTTAAAAATTCTTTGAGTTAATTGAATATATTTAAGTCTTTTAGCATTGAGGAATTGGGGCAAATACACTTACTATTTCATATGAGTTCATATGAAGAAAACAGAAACTTTGAAGTAATCCAGAGATATGCATTCTTTCTCTTTAGGGAGGTTTTGGTTTATACAGTGAAGAAATTACTTGAATTTAAAATTTATAAGATCATATTTGTAGCTTCCAGTGTTTTAGAAATTATAAGTTAGAAAAAAAAAAAAAAACAACCCTCTGTCCCTAGTATTCCTAGAACTTTGGCAGTATGTCTACAATTCCACTCACATACTGCCACCTAGAGGTAGAAACAAACTTTAATAGGAGCGTCTTAGAGTTTTTCAGAAAAGTGCCATTTTCCTAGGACCCCCAAGAAATGGAATAGTAACAGATTCATTCAGGTTGTCACAGGCCAAGAGCATTTCAGTTCTCACTGCGATTGAGAAAAGTAATCACTGGACATGAATTCAGGAATGACTTAAGAGACAGAATGGGGCAGGTGATATCTGCCTATGACAGCAACAGAGCAACAGAAAGAAACCCAGACTTCTCTAAAATCATTTCCACTGAAGCAGATCTTCCCAAACCACATGACAAAAGATGAATACCTCACTGATCCTGGGACCTGTCGTTGAGTCATCGGCTCCATCCATTCACACCTACCTGTGTATATGGCTGGTGGCTCCAGTCTCCTTACATCCCAGGGATTCTTCATTTGCTCCAGAAAGGTGACCAGGTCCAGCTTAGAGACCACAAGACCTGCTATCAGGAAAAGGAGTATTTGTTTTGCTAGAGATTCATCAGTTTCCAATCTAATATGTATTCAAGTGAGAAGAGAAGGCACATGTGCTAAGTCGCTCCAGTCATGTCTGACTCTTTGCCACCCTATGGACTGTAGCCTGCCAGGCTCCTCTGTCCATGGGATTCTCCAGACAAAAATACCGGAGTGGGTTGCCATGTCCTCCTCCAGGAGTTCTTCCCAACCCAGGAATCGAACCCACTTCCTTTACGTCTCCTGCATTGGCAGGCGGGTTCTTTACCACTAGTGCCATCTGGGAAGCCCAGAGAAGGCGTGGTAGAATGTCAATACAGCCTAGAAATAAAGTATTTGGGGACAGCATTTCCTAGGCTGTATTAACATGCCCTGGTGGCTCAGCTGGAAAAGAAGCCACCTGCAATGTGGGAGACCTGTGTTTGATGCCTGGGTTGGGAAGATCCTCTGGAGAAGGGAACGGCTACCCATCCCAGTATTCTGGCCTGGAAAATTCCATAGACTATTCCATGGGGTCACAAAGAGTCGAACACGACTCTAATCATGACTCTAATCTTGCTCATTACATTATTAACATTCTAGAGAAGGCATGGTTGAATGTTAATATAGCCTAGAAAATTATATCCCCAAATACTTTATCAAAAGCACTTTTATAACTAACAAATACATAAAGAAAAGACCTTGAGATTCTAGTCAAGTACTACTAAGGCCAAAGTAAGTAAGAGTAGAAATCTGATTTATAAAGGAGAATGGCACCCTTTTATGCCACAGAACCTACAGAATTACCACTAACCTAGAAGAAGGAGACAGATTACATCAAGGAAAAGTTAGAATCATAATCAATCATCATGAAATCTTCTTTCTCAACTCATAAATAATCCATTTTTCCCATAGAAAGCAAGGATCTGAAACTATTATAAGAAGCAGAACATTCTAGGAGACATTCTAGAAATGCAGGAACCAAAACCATGTGGGTAGATAAGGGATTCTGGAAGGCAGTTATCCTCACCCAAGGAGGCCAGGTTCATGTAGTTCTCTAACATCACGTCCCTGTACAATTCCCGCTGACCAAGGTCCAGGCATTCCCACTCCTCTTGGGTGAAGTCTATGGCCACATCCTGGAATGTCAGCCGTTCCTGAAATACAAAGTACAGATGCCTTGTGGCCATGGGAAGACTTCCTAATGTGACCCAAGATGAAACCAACAAGAGAAATGGTTTTGATTTAGGAGAATGTCTGGTGTTACAGCAGCAGCAGCTGGTGTTACACATGAATATAATTTGTACACAGTGATATTTTCTACCATATTTTTAACCCCAAGAAAAGAGGATGAGATACGATCCATCAACCACTACAGAAATTATTCTGATTTGGAAGACAAATTATAAAATAATCAGATCAACATTGGAATATTTATTTTTGAGTGCTGTACTCAGTTGACAGAGGATAAACTGTCTATCAAAAGAAACAGGAAATATTTTTTTAAAGCACTTCCTGATCCAAGTGTTCTGGAGTGGACTCAGTGTGCCACATTTTTAACAAGCTTATTTGAACTAGTAATGTTGAAAATTCTGCTCCATGAGTGACAATGTTTGAACAGCAAGGAAGTAGAATAGTAAGGAACGAATTCATATTTAACTTTGAACTTTAAGTGCTTTACAAATTTTACAGATCTGATAGGATAGTAACCTTGACGACAACAATCATTTTAACGATCTGGTATATACTATATATCTTTCTGACAGTTTTTCAGAATCTTGAATGTATAACAGAAATAATTTAAAATCAATAATGTTGCTGTAGCATCTTTTAGCAAATATTTAACAAACACTCTTTAAACGACAGCTTAAGGGACGGGGGAGCCTGGTGGGCTGCCGTCTATGGGGTCGCACAGAGTTGGACATGACTGGAGCGACTTAGCAGCAAGCAGCAACTTTTACTTCAGTTTATGACTCTAGACTTTAATAAAAAACAGACAAATGCACAGAGCTAACTCTGATGAAAGTTTATAGAAATTTCTGTATTTGTAAATAATACTAAAAACAAGAAAAGTGTTAGTCACTCAGTCGTGTCCTACTCTTTGCAACCCCAGGGACTGCAGCCTGCCAGGCTTTTCTGTCCATGGGATTCTCAAGGCACGAATACTGGAGTGGGTAGCTATTCCCTGCTTCAGAGAATCTTCAAAAAAGAAAAAGAAAAAAATCAATCCAATGTTAACATGTTCATGCATACAGACATACACTAAAATGGGACTATATACTTATTAATTAGTAAAAGAAAAATTGTCATGTCAATAAAATCAGGATAATTTTTAACTGATTGAAAATGTACATAAATATTTGAGGATGATATTATTTTAATTTTTTAAAATAGACTAGGGTACAGACATACACAATGATACAAAAATAGATAGCTCTGCTTGTGAATTTTTTAATTTCCTCAAAAATCTACCATTTGCATGGAACTATATTTTAAAATTTAACGCAGTTGAACATAGAATAGCACTAATATGATTCTTGTAAACATTTTGGAAAATATAGAAATGTGATGAGACTTATCTGTGATGTGAGTGTGGAGTGTACTGGAAATGATCAGACCTGGGCTTGAATGATGAAAATCCACACTCCCAAATCCCAGCATCTCTACTAAACACACATGAGTGTTGTCAACTACAAATCGGCACTTGCCAAGAGCATTGCTGGGGACTCAACAAGGGCGTTCGCCATCTGCCTCTGGGGAGAATGAACCCTATGGTGCTGCAACTGTTGACTTCAATCCCCTCGAGGGAGTTCAGGGTGGACTGAGGCACTCTGCTCCAGGAAAACCTGGTGGGACAGGTCTTTAGAGAGTTAGGTATTTTCAGGAACTGCTTTCATGATCCCAATCCTTGTCTCTCTTCATATCTAGAAAAGCACTAAACCACTAAATGATGACTTCAGTTCCTCACGACTGGCAGAAAACGTTTCGTAAAGTAAGTGCTTGATTGCACTGAACTCCCCCTTCACCAAAATCAGACTGACCTTCCCCCACTGTCTCTTTGGAGCAGTTTCTGAGTTATCTGAGGTGCTGTCTCCTGGGCTGCTGTCCTCATTTTGCCCCAAATAAAACTTAATTCACATCTCTCAAATTGTGCATCTGTTTTAGCTGACAGTGTTCATTTTTCAAAGCAAAGAGCAACTAAGAAGATACGGCATTTCCTCTTTAACTGTGATAGGCATATCCATCACTTTTTCTTTCCAAGAGCCTTGTTCAAGACACACAAAAAATGAATTTCATAGTGTGGAAATCTCACAGAAGCACCTGAACCAGTGAACATCGGAGGTCACGGGGTAAGAGTACATGGAAAAATGCATTCTCACTGCCAGATATTTGGGCAATATTAGGAATACCATGATCTCAATCTATCATGAAAAATGTCAGTTTTCTGCAAATTCCACCTCCTATATACCTCCCATGATCTATAGCTTAATAGTCCATTGAATTAGTATATTTTTCTTATCGGTATAGAGGATTGTCTCTGCTACTTTAACTTCTGAAAAATTCTGGAATGCTGAGTTCATTCTATTAACAAGGGCACTTTCTTACTCCTGTTCTAGAGAGCTGAATTGCATCCACATGTAAATTCATCACGGCATTTCCCCGACTTCCTTAAGATCCCAACACCAAACAACATCCCAATGGGAATCTCTGGTACCGGTGCCTCCCCGTGTTGATCGCTCACAAAGGGAATGTATTCAACATTGAAAGTCACTATGTCATGTTGAGACTTCATGATGCTCTATAGAAAGCCAGGATACAAACAATGGAGAAAAGGCTCTGGAACACGAGGGAGACGAAACCTGAAGAGCTTGTTTTCACTATTAAAAAAAAGGCGGGGGGATAAGATGATAACAAGCACTCCAGGCAGAAAAATTAGAAGCAGAGAACTAAAGGTTTGCAGATTCTCAGTTCAGGCATTTCAGGAGGAAAAGCAGACACAGCCCCAGACCCGGGACACGACAATTACCTGAGAAGCTGCCATTTCCTCCTCTTCTTCCTCCTGCTCTGCATCTTCTGTGGGGATATTACGTCTCAAACTCACATCTGCATGTTGAGAAAATACCTTCAAAGGCATCCATAGAGCCGTTTAACCTGCAACTGCTGCAGTGAAAAAGAAGAAAGGGTTTTCTTGTTTCTCTCACCCTTTTCTGAGCTCTTTTCTGACTTTCTGTGTTCCTGAGCTGTAGTGGGTAATCAAGACTAACCTGATATGCTAATCACATCCTGGTGCTCAAAGCTATTTGCAGATCTTGCTGGCTAGTTCCTCTCCCTTTTTGCATTACGGAGAGCAGGCCGCAGAACAATTCACGAGAGACAAAGGACCCTACATCTTGGCTACCTGACCCAGCCTATGAGGGTTTTGAAGAAATGCAAGAGGAAGACCCACATTCAGGAGCCCTGAGGGAAACCTCACACCTGAGACCTCAGGAAGGGAGGATTTAGGGCGGGAACTTCTAGAAGCAAAGGTCAACCTGATTCCCTGGGGAGGGGCTCTTTCTAGGTTGTGGAGGGGAGGGGAGAGGTGAGTGTTTGGTGGGAATCACCTGAGGGTCTTGGGTTCCTGCCAGGCTTTTTTTTTTTTTTTTTTTTTGAGTTGCGAGTTAAGTTTTATTGGGGGCAAAATGAGGACCACAGCCCGGGAGGCAGCATCTCAAATAGCTCTGAGAGACTGCTCCCCCTGCCAGGCTTTACTTGCAGAATTCTTCCCACAAATCTCCCTCGTCCTTAGTTTTTTTTACCCCCCTCTGCAGCCTGGGGACACAGATTTTCACAAAATGATTTGCATTGTGACCACCTCTCTGCAGGTGTGGCACCTCCAACTTCAGAGACCAGGAGCCTAGAGGTGTTTCCATCAAAGCTTTCTTTGAAAATAAACCAGAGGCAGCGGGAGGCCTGGCGAGCTGCAGTCCATGAGGTTGCAAAAGGTAGGGCAGGGCTGAGCAGCTGAACTGAACTGAACTGATGGTTAAAACAGGTTAGCTAGTGGGAAGCTGCTGTATAGCACAGGGAGCTCAGCTTGGTGGTCTGTGCTGACCAGAAGGGTGAAATGGAGATCATGGGAGGGAGGTTCAAGAGGGAGCAGATTTATGTATACTTATGGCTGCTTGATGATGTCGTACAGCAGACACTAACACAACATTGTAAAGCAATTATATGCCAATGAAAAATATATATGCATCTCAAAAGGAAAAAAGGCTAAACAGACTGGCCACCCAGTGGTGGAGAATCCATCTGACAGTGCAGGGGCCATGGGCTGGATCCCTGGTCCAGGAATACTCCACATGCTTTGGGGCAACTAAGCCTGTGCGCCACAACTGCTGAGCCTGGGTGGGGCAGCTTACTCTTTTAGAGGGCAAGAGGCAAATGAAAGATGCTCACCAGCGGGAAACAATAAGAAATGCAAACAAAGCTACAATGATGCATCACCTCATGCCAGTCAGAATAACAATTAGCAAAGAGCCCACTAATAGTATCATATTATAATTCTTAGCATGTTCTCCAGGCTGAAGGGGCCTGGAGATCAGGGAACCTCCTACACGGCTGGAGGGAATGTAAACTGGTGCAGTCACTCGGGAGGACAGTGTGGAAGTTCCTTAAAAAACGGAACCTCCTGACATTCAAGGAAATGAATTCTATGAAAAGTAGACAAAACAGATTAATTGACAAACTGACAAGTTTTGCAGTTTTTAGTAAATCCTCTGCAATTCTAAAATGACCAGTTTGGATGTAGCATTTCTAAATTCTCTAAGTTAAATGTGTACGAATACACATACACTCACATATTCCTTCTTGGTTTTCTCACTGCTAACATGTATACCTTCAGATATTTATATATTGTATTCAATGTGTGTTATATAAATTATATTATGTATGCCAAGGCCATGAGAAAACAGTTCCTTTAAGCCTAGATAAGAAACATGTGCTAAGAATTATACTGGGTAAGATTTTACAAATCTTGGTTCAGAACTTTACTATCATGGCTTTTAATTATTCTTTTGTGACTTTGTTAAATTTACATTTGCTTAAGTGAGCCCCTGAAAAGCTTTAGCTAACAGAAGAACAAAGGACAATTGAAGCAGGTGAGTTTCTGACTCTAGGTCCTGAGAGAATTCACAGGAAGCCTTGAGGGCCCCTGAGGAAGGTCAAGGCTAGAACCAGGCAGAGAAAGCTCCAGTACTTGGGGTTCAGGCCTTTATAAACGACCCTGGGTGAAGTGCTGTGGGCTCCCCAACTGAGCGTGGATGGGTCCATTCAAACCAAGAGGAGCAGGATTCTGGTGAGCTCTGAGGGTGTCATTGAAGGGGGGCCTGTGCAGTAGACCCTGGGGTTCCGCAAGACTGCTCATCTCAAGGAAGGGGGTCACCTAGTGGAGGTGCTCACAGGACTGGCTGGTGTGAGTTCAAGGACCTGCAGGCTGCCTGCTCCCCAGACAGACGCTGAGGCAGCAACAGCACGGACCAGTCAGGGAAGCTCTCAACAGTACTCTGTATGGTCCTTCTTATTAGAACCATCACAATGTCCGAGTAGTTTCAAAATGGGAGAGGAGATACAACATAGAAATGGTGGGAAATATATGAACTTATGAGAGTTTCACGCCAGTAAGGAACTAATTTCTACAGATGCCATGCCCCTGTGCTACAGATAGTTTATTGTAACGTTATCTTTCCTGCAACCTTAAATAGGTGGGAGAGGTTAATGCTGGTGGTGCGTTCACCCTTCACTCATTCCATGTCAACTGTAACACTAAAAAACCATTCACTTTTATTAATTAACATACATTAATTTTACACAGATGGAATAAAACCTTTTACAACTGTTGTTTGATCCTTGATTAAAAGACAGATTACAAGCTTCTAAAAACTTTCCTTTTTCTCTGATGAAATGATCTGTGAATGTGATTTATGTCGCTTACAAAATGGAGGCTAATGTAGTAAATATGGATGGACATTTATTATACTAATATGACTTTTCCAGAAGAGTTTTCTATACTCACATCAGGTAGCAGAGAAGGTGTCCTTGCTTCAAGCCTGCCAGGTAATATGCATGATTTCTCTATGTTGATGTTATAAAAATACCTTAGATTTTAATGAACAACCCTTGTTTTATGCTTAAAAAGCAAGTGACATAATTACTGAAAACTTAGAGCAAACTTCCGTCTTACTTTGAATTATTCCCTGAACACTTACATCATGGTGACAACACAGATGTTTGACATCAGTGACAAATACCTCCATTTAGAGGTTTGGTGTGCATATAACATTACTGTGTTCTTAATCCTATAAATTGGAGAATAAATATAAATGATTCCCACCTAATATAGAAGGGCTTCTCTTGCAATTGAGGCAACAACCATCAGAAACAGAAGTTCATATATACAGTAGAAACAAATCACAGCATAGTAACTTGAGAGTTGAATTACATTCGTTTTGGTTCCTGAATGATCTCAAATAACAATATAAACAAGGATACATGAATAATAATTATACCTCTGCAAATATCCACCCCTTCATCTTGTGATCCATACTAACATATCAATTTTGTACGTGTTTTAATTATGGCATACTTGCTACAGTGTTTCTGTTTAGAGTAATTCAACAAAAGTGGTACTAATGAAATGCTTTCTAGTATGAATTCTCTGGCATTGATTTCCTTTTGCTGTTTGATTAAACACTTGTCTACATTTTTGTATTTCATTCATGTATCTTTCCAAAGTAAACACTCATTTTTTCAAAATTGTATATTTAGGACCAACCTTTTTTTTATCACTGATTCATTTCTAGGGTTTCTCTGCAGTATGTATTCTCTGATGGTGAGTGAGGTGATGGCTGTGATGAAATCCTTTGCCACATTCCTTACATTTCTGATATTTGCCTGCAGTATGAATTCTCTGATGTTGAGAAAGACCTGAACTCCGGGAAAAGGCTTTGCCACAGTCTGTACATTTGTATGGTTTCTCCCAGTATGAATTCGCTGATGTACAGTAAGACTCATACGCCAGTTAAAGGTTTTGCCACATTCTGTACATTTATAAGGTCTCTCCCCAGTATGGATTCGTTGATGCTGAGTAAGAAGTGAATAACGGGTAAAGGCTTTGCCACATTCTGTACATTTATAAGGTCTCTCCCCAGTATGGATTCGTTGATGCTGAGTAAGAAGTGAATAACGGGTAAAGGCTTTGCCACATTCTGTACATTTATAAGGTCTCTCCCCAGTATGGATTCGTTGATGTTGAGTAAGATGTGAACAACAGATAAAGGCTTTGCCACATTCTTTACATTTGTATGGTTTCTCCCCAGTATGAGTTCGCTGATGTACAGTAAGACTCAGACGCCAGTTAAAGGCTTTGCCACATTCTGTACATTTATAAGGTCTCTCCCCAGTATGGATTCGTTGATGCTGAGTAAGAGGTGAATAACGGGTAAAGGCTTTGCCACAGTGTGTACATTTATAAGGTCTCTCCCCAGTATGGATTCGTTGATGTCGAGTAAGATGTGAACAACAGATAAAGGCTTTGCCACATTCTTTACATTTGTATGGTTTCTCCCCAGTATGAGTTCGCTGATGTACAGTAAGACTCAGATGCCAGTTAAAGGCTTTGCCACATTCTGTACATTTATAAGGTCTCTCCCCAGTATGAATTCGCTGATGTTGAGTAACACGTGAACAATAGATAAAGGTTTTGCCACATTCTGTACATTTGTATGGTTTCTCCCCAGCATGGATTCGCTGATGTTCAGTTAAATATGAACTCTGATTAAAGGCTTTGCCGCATGCTGTACATTTGAAACATTTCCTTTCTGTATGAATTTTCCTATGTCTACTTAGATTTGGTGAGTTACTAAAGACTTTCCCACATGTATTACACTTGTAATGTTTCTGCTTAGTCTGAATATTCTGCTGTTGAATAACTTTTGAAGACTGGTTAAAAGCTTTAGCATAATCATAACAATTATAAGTCTTCTCTCCAATATCAATACTCTTATACATATTAATAGTAAGATTTGAGCTTTGACAAAATATATTCTTATACTTATTATGTTTAGAATTGTCTGAAAATTGATGTCCCTGTTGTTTCATGAGATATGAGTCTTGGTCAACATTATGCCCAGTTTCACTGCATGAAGAGCTTCTCATTCCATCATGTATACTCTTGTAATTATTGGGGGTAGAGCTCCTGCTTAAGGCATTACTCATGTTGTTACGCTTGTAAAGTTGTTCCACACTAATTATACCTCCATATGTATTGAACAATGATGGTTGAATAAGGTCTCTCCCATTATTATCCACATTACAGATTTTGGAACAAGGAGAAAATAGTTGTTGGTTGAAGAACAATAAACCCTTGTTAAAGGATCCCTCAAAATGATTATATTGGGAATTTCCCCCTCATTTTCAAGTTTCTGGTTTCCAGATATGTTTGAATGTATATTTAATAGACACCTATGCTCAGAGTTGTTTGAATGAGTATTTGCAGTAGAGACTAGATGACTTTCCAGATTTTCCACCTTTCCCTTCAGAGAACGTGTATGTTTCAAGAGTTGATGTGGGTCTTTGCTGACAAATATACACTTATCTGCGGATGTTGATGACCGAAATTGGTCATCTGAGATTGGTTTTTCCCTATTTGATTCACATCCTTGATTTCTTTTGGCGGTAATGTTTACATTATGGGAATCTGTACCAATTTGGTTTTGTCCATCATAACATGCTCTCTGTTCTTTATGTGCCCTCATATATTCCCAGTCTTTGGTTAAATGTAAATTTCCAAGGTGAAATCTTTCATATATTCCTAGCTTTGCTGTTGGGAATAAATCTTCTAAGCCTGGCTTTTGGGTCCTCAAACCCTGGGTGTCGTGAGAAGACACAGCTGAAAGATACCAAATAATAAGTTATTCTACTTACTATTCTCAGGGAATATGGTTTACAATTTACATACAATTAGCATACACTGGCTAGATTAAGCCTAAAACTGAGATAGAAGAAGTCAAGATGGCAGAGGATTCGGAAGACGTGGAGTTCGTCTCTCTCCACAAAAGCATCAAGAATACATCTTGAAGTGGAAAAATTCTCACAGAGCCCTGCAGAACACGGGCAGAGGAACTTGGACACCTGGAAGGACAAGAAAGATTCCTGCTGAGCCAGGTAGGACAAAAGAATGAGGGAGGAAAAGGAAGAGGAAAAGAAGTGGGATGGGACCCACAAAACCCTGGGGGGACTGAAGAGAGGAGAGGTCTCCACATCCAGGGAAGCCCCTCACTGGGGGGGAGCCCAGTTGGGACAGAAGGAGAGACTCATTTTCTGTGGGAAGAGAACGCTGCAACCAGTGTGCAGGACAGAGTGAGACCTGTACACAGGCTGCTGAGCCCAGCCCTGCCCACGCAGCCTGAGAGGGTGTCCACCGCTGCACACAAGGGCTGGGTGCTGGAATGTGGGGTTTGGAGAGCAGACCCAGGCAGAGGACTGCGGTTGGCTGTGAGGAGACATCCTGAGGGGACAGGAGGGAGGGAGGAGCTCTGCAAACGGGATGCTTGTGGAGGAAGCCTGAACCACCAGAGAAGCAGAGCAGCGTTGTTGAGTGATGCCCAAAGGGAAGAACCCCACTGCAGCCTCTCTGCCCCTGTGCCTGTCCCTGCCTCTCCAGATACTAGGAATGGCTCCCACCTAGGTGGGTGATCTCACGACCCCCACAGCTGCTTCCTCCTCCCCAGCCCCCTCCCCAGTGGGCTCCAGGGGCACCTTCAGAGCACACGCCTGTGGGTCGTCTCAATGTACAGATGGCACTGAAACCACAGCTGAGGCCCCAGGCCCTACCACTAAGAAAGAAAAGCTGAGATCTCTCCTTGCAGCTGTACAAACCATGGTGTTACACCCCACAACTGGCTTTGTAAACTCAGCCCCGACAGAACATCTGGATGGAAACGAGGCTCTGGCAGTCAAGACTAGTCTGGCTTTAGCAATTGTAGACTTTGTAGGCATTCCCATGAGGCGGTTGGGCCAGGTCGCATCTAAATTGCCCCCATAGCACTGCAGGGGGTCCAGCTCCACAATGAATGTACACCTGGGACATGAGACTACAGTGGATCTATGCTGGTGACCTGGTGAAAACAACATCTGAGAGACACCACGGTCAAGTGCCATCATGCCCATGGTTCAGGTGGGGCCAAGATCAATGCCAACACAGGGTCACATGAGAGCTCGCACAACACATGGAAGATGACCCACAGAGCACGCTCCGAGGTGAACATCCCCCGAGGAGCAATCCTCAGTGGCTTCTCTCCCAGTGGGTGTGCTCCAGTCCCATTGGGTCAGAAGCACCATAGATCAGAGGCACAGCTAAGAAACAGATCTGGGGACTCTACTCCTCTAATCAGGGAGCAGATGCCACCCCTGACAGGGCAGTGACAGCCACAGAGGAAAGACGAAGCTCCCCTCAATATTCAGACAGGCTCTGGTCACAATAATAACAATCAACTCCCTATCAAGGGGATAAGGGCACAAGTCTCTGGACCACCTCACCCACCAGGGGGCAGACACCAGAGCAAGAGGAACTAGGATCTGCAGCCTGCAGAACAGAGACCACAAACACAGAACACTGGACAAAATGAGATGACAAAGGGGTATGGTGTAGAGAAGTCAAGACAGAAACCTACAGGAACAGCTAAATGAAGAGCAGTTGGGCAATGTAATGATTAATTTTACCTTTAAGTAATCAAATTTACAAACAAAACATTTTCACAAATACTGCTGCTGCTGCTGCTAAGTTGCTTCAGTCATGTCTGACTCTGTGCGACCCCAGAGATGACAGCCCACCAGGCTCCCCCATCCCTGGGATTCTCCAGGCAAGAACACTGGAGTGGGTTGCCATTTCCTTCTCCACAAATACTAATGCCTACTAATTATTTAACCCACTTCTTACCACTCATGTTGTTATCTGAGCATGTTCTAATAGAATCTAAAATCGTAAATGATACTGACCTAGAACTAATCAGAAATAGATGGCATAAACAATAAAGTCCTGGGATGTTTCATAACAAACAAGATAGATTTAAGAAGGTAAGAGTTCTTGAGAAATAAAATAAGAAGTGAGACTTGAAAAATATGGTGAGAACATAGGGAACTCTATTCAATGCTCAGTGGTCACCTAAATGGGAAGGAAATCTAATCAAGGAGGGAAATGTGTATATGTATCACTTATTCTTTCTGTACAGCAAACTAACATAACTTTGTAAAATGGCATTATTGGAAGAGAAAAATTTCTTTTTAAAGATTCCTTTATATAATCTATAAGCTTAATAGTGAAGAACAATCAGAAAAAAGCACTGTGGGAAATGTCTTAAATTCTCATGCCAAGAATATATTTTAAAACTCTATGAGTTAAATAAATATATTCAAGTACTTTAGCATTAAGGAATTGGGGTAAATATACTTAACACATTTAATGTTAGTTCATATTAAAAAAAAGAGGAACTTTAAAGTAAAATTCAGGTTTGCATTTTCTCATTTTAGCAAAATGTTTTATGCAGTGAAGAAAGAATTTGAGTATGAAGTTTATAAGGTCATGTGTGTAGTTTCTAGTGGGTTGGAAATTATAGGGTAGAAAACAAAAAATATTTGTCCCCAGTATTCCTAGAAGTGTGGCAATTTGTTCACAACTCCACCCACACACTTCTGACTAGGGACAGAATCAGAACTTCTAAAAGGGCTTAATACAGTTACTCAGAAATGTGCACAGATTTTCTAAAACCTCCCCAAATGGAAGAGCTATCAGGTCATGCAGGTTGTCCCAGGCCAGACAAGTATTTTGGTTCTCACTGTGAATGTGAAAATTAACCACTGGAGAAAAATACATAAACGATAAAAAGAATCAGGAATGGGTCAGGAGATGACCCTCTATGACAGTGACAGAAATAAACCCAGGCTAATCCAAAATCATTTCCACAGCAGATCTTCTCAAACCACACCACGAAGTATGACTTCCTCCACAATGCTTGTCCCTCTCACCGGATTTTTCTGCTCCATCCATAGACACATACCTGGGTGCACGGCTGGCATCTCCATTCTCCGTATATCCCAGGGATCCTTCATTTGCTCCAGAAATGTGACCATGTCCGGCTTAGAGATCACAAGACCTGTTCATCAGAAAAAGGAATATGTGTTTTCCCAGATATTCATCAATTTCCAATCCAATATGTGTTCAGGTGAGAGAGAAGTCAAGGAAGAAAGTTAAAATAACCTTAAAAAATGATTTTACCAAGTAGTTTATTGGAAGCACCTTTAAAAGACAAATGCTCAAAATCAGGTTCTGATATTATGCTCAAGTACTACTAAGGCAAAAGCTAGTAGTAGAAATCCGGTTTTAAGAGGAGAGTGGCACTATTTTATACCACAGAACTTACAGAATTACCACTAACCTAGAATGAAGGATATGGAGGTCAAGAAGCAATAGTTAGAACTGTACATGGAACAACTGTACCATTGGGAAAGGAGTACATCAGGCTGGATATTGCCACCCTGCTTATTTAACTTATATGCAGAGTACCTCATGAGAAATGCTGGGCTGGATGAAGCACAAGCTGGAATCAAGATTGCCGGGAGAAATATCAATACCTCAGATATGCAGATGACACCACCCCTGTGGCAGAAAGTGAAGCAAAACTGAAGAGCCTCTTGATGAAAGTGAAAGAGGAGAGTTAAAAAGTTAGTTTAACTCAACATTCAGAAAACTAAGATCATGGCATCCAGTTTCATCATTTCATAGCAAGTAGATGGGGAAACAATGGAAACAGTGATAGACTTTATTTTGGGGGGGTCCAAAATCACTGCAGATTGCGACTGCAGCCATGAAATTAAAAGATGCTTGCCCCTTGGAAGAAAAGCTATGACAAACCTAGACAGCATATTAAAAAGCAGAGACATCACTTTGCCAACAGAGGTCCATCTAGTCAAAGCTATGGTTTTTCCAGTAGTCACGTATGAATGTGATATTTGGAACATAGAGAAAGCTGAGCACCAAAGAATTGATGCCTTTGAACTGAGGTGCTGGAGAAGGCTCTTGAGAGTCCCTTGGTCAGCAAGGAGATCACACCAGTCAATCCTAAAGAAATCAACCCTGAATATTTGTTGGAAGGACTGAAACTGAAGCTCCAATAATTTGGCCACCTGATGTGAAGAGCCGACTCACTGGAAAAGACCCTGATGCTGGGAAAGACTGAGGGCAGGAGGAGAAGGGGGCGTCAGAGGATGAGATGATTGAATAGCATTATTGACTCAATGGATATGAATTTGAGCAAACTCTGGGAGTTAAGGAAGGATAGGGAAACCTGGTTTGCTGCATTCCACGGGATCGCAAAGAGCTGGACATGATTTAGCGACTGAACAACAAGGAGGCAGATTACATCAAGGAAGAAGAAGGTTAGAATTATAATGACCCATATTGAAGTCTTTCTTTCAAATGTCACAAATACCCTTTTTCCCCTACAAAGTAGGGATCTGAACCTCTACTGGACCAAGCAGAAAATTCGAGGAGACATTCTAGAATGAACGAACCAAAACCCTGAAGGTACTTAAGGGATTCTGGAAGGCAGTTATCCTCACCCAAGGAGGCCAGGTTCCCGTAGTTCTCTAACATCACGTCCCTGTATAATTCCCGCTGACCGAGGTCCAGGCACTCCCACTCCTCTTGAGTGAAGTCTATGGCCACATCCTGGAATGTCAGCCGTCCCTGAAATACAAAGGACATGAGCCATGTATGTGACCCAAGATGAAACCAGCAAGAGAAATGGTTTTGATTTAGGAGAATGTCTGGTGTTACACAAGAATATAATTTTTATACAGCCGTATTTTCCACTGTATTTCTAACCCAGGAAAGGAGAATGAGATATGATCCACAGACCACTATAGAAACTATTCTGATCTGGAAGAGAAATTATAAAACAATCACACCAACACTGACCTATCTATTTTTGAGAGTTGTACTCGTGTGACACAGGATAAACTGTCTATCAGGGAAAGTATGTTAGTCACTCAGTCATGTCTGATTCTTTCTGACCCCATGGACTGTAGCACGCCAGGCTTCTGTGTCCATGGGATTTTTCAGGCAAGAATACTGGAGTGAGTTGCCATTTCCTTCTCCAGGGGAATCTTCCCCACCAAGGGATCAGACCCAGGTCTCCCACATTGCAGGCAGACTCTTCACCATCTGAGCCACCGGGGAAGGCCCTTATCAAGGAGACAGGAAATATTTTTAAAAAGCATGCTCTGATCTAAGAGTTCTGGAGTGGGGCCAATGTGCCACATTTTTAACAAGCTTATTTTAACTAGCAGTGTTGAAAATTCTGATACATCAATGACCATTCTGAATAGCAAAGAAGTAGACTAGTAAGGTAAGAATTTATACTTAACTTTGAATTTTAAGTGTTTTTCAAAATTGATGGGTCTGATAGAATAGTACCCATAGCAGCAATAATCTTTTGAAGTAATTAGTATATACTATATGTCTTTCTCGGAGAAGGCACTGGCACCCCAACTCCAGTACTCTTGCCTGGAAAATCCCATGGACAGAGGAGCCTGGTGGGCTGCAGTCCATGGGGTCTCGAAGAGTCAGACACGACTGAGCGACTTCACTTTGACTTTTCACTTTCATGCATTGGAGAAGGAAATGGCAACCCACTCCAGTGTTCTTGCCTGGAGAATCCCGGGGACGGGAGAACCTGGTGGGCTGCCATCTATGGGGTCGCACAGAGTCGGACACGACTGAAGCGACTTAGTAGTAGTAGTAGTATATGTCTTTCTAACAGTTTTTACAGAGTCTTGAATGCACCACATAAATAATATAAAATCAACATTGTTGTTCCACCTTTTTGCAAATATTTTGTCAACCATTGCTTAAATGACAGATTTTGAATTTTGCTTCAGTTTATGTGAACTAAAATTTAACTAGTAAAACACAAATACACAGAGACAACACTAAAGAAAGTTTATACAAGTTTTTATAGGGTCTTCCCTGGTAGTCCAAGCTCCCAAGTCAGGGGGCTGGGTTCAGTCCCTTGTTAGAGAACTAGATCCCACACGCCACAGCTAAAGTTTGCCTGCTGCAACAGTCTCCCACATGGCTCCAAGATTCTGCAGGCTATGAACAAGACACAACTCAGCCAAACACATAAATATGTGTATTTTTTAAAAAGAACTTTATATAACTGGGGAGAATACCAAAACAAGAAAAAAAAATTAACATTTTCATGCATACAGACATATATTAAAATGAGACTATATACTTATTAAGAGTATTAAAGAAAAGCTAACATTCAGAAAACGAAGATCACGGCATCCGGTCCTATCACTTCGTGGCAAATAGATGGGGAAACAGTGGAAACAGTGGCTGACTTTATTTTTTCGGGCTCCATAATCACTGCAGATAGTGATTGCAGCCATGAAATTAAAAGATGCTTACTCCTTGGAAGGAAAGTTATGACCAACCTAGACAGCATATTAAAAAGCAGAGACATTACTTTGTCCACAAAGGTCCATCTAGTCAAGGCTTTGGTTTTCCCAGTAGCCATGTATGGATGTGAGAGTTGGACGATAAAGAAAGCTGAGCACAGAAGAACTGATGCTTTTGAACTGTGGTGTTGGAGAAGCCTCTTGAGAGTCCCTTGGACTGCAAGGAGATCCAACCAGTCCATCCGAAAGGAAATCAGTCCTAGGTGTTCATTGGAAGGACTGATGTTGAAGCTGAAACTCCAATATTTTGGCCATCTGATGCGAAAAGCTGATTTGTTTGAAAAGACCCTGATGTTGGGAAAGATTGTAAGCAGGAGAAGAAGGGGACGACAGAGGATGAGATGGTTGGATGGCATCACCAACTCATTGAACATGAGTTTGGGTAAAATCCAGGTGTTAGTGATGGACAGGGAGGCCTGGCATGCTGTGGTTCATGGGGTTGCAAAGAGTCAGACACGACTGAGCAACTGAACTGAACTGATTCATGTCAATAAAATTGAGATGATTTTTAATGGGTTAAAATATATACATCTACTTGTGGATGATATTCTTTGTATATTTAAATACACTAGGGTGCAAACATATACAATCGTATAAGATAAATTAGAGCTCTTGGTTCTGAAACTTTGATTTTCTGAAAAACTGTATCATTTTGTTGAGCTGTATCTTAGAAATTCAACATAGGTGAAAACAGATTAGCACCAATATGATTGTTGCAAATATTTTGAAAAAAAAATAAGTAAGAAGACTATGTCTGTGATATGAGCATGGAGTGTACTGGAAACACCACACCTGGGCTTGAGTGATGAAAACCCCACTCCCAAAACCCAGTGTCTATCATCAACACAGTGAGTGTTCATTTTCCAAAGCAAAGAGAAACCAAGAAGATGCGGAGTTTCTCCATTAACTGTGAGGGTTTTCACACGTTCCTCACTCCATTTTTCCACAGCCTTGTTTAAAGACAGAGGGAAAAAAATGAACTTCATAGCCTGATAACCTCAGAGAAATCACCAGAGCCAGTGGACATCATCTGTCATGGTGTAAATGGATCACACGGAAGATGCACTATCAGAGCCTGGGCATTTAGGAAAAAATAAGGAAATTATAAGTTGAACCTAACATAAAAAGATATCAGTTTAATGCAAAATTCATTTTATATATAATTCCTCTGTTTTGTCACCTAACAATGTGTTTAACTAGTAAGTCTTAGCATTACAGAGGACAGTATCTCCTAGTTTTCTTTTTATTTCTGAGCAGTTTCTGAAAAATTCTGGATCACTGAGTTGATTTAATATATAAGGGCATTTTTTAACTCCTCAAGAGCTGAATCGTATCCACGTGGAAACTCATGATGGCATTTCCCCTACTTGCCTAAGATCCCAACACCGAACCACATCCCAGTGGGAATCTCGGATACCAGTGCCTCTCCGTGTTGATCTCTCACAAAGGGAATATATTCACCAGCTGAAAGTCACTAATTCACTTTGAGAATTCATCATGTTCTATAGAAAGCCAGGATACAGACAACGGAGAACAGGCTCTGGGACACAAGGGAGAGGTGGTCTAGAGAGCCGGTCTTCACGATAAGAAGAAAAGGAAAAAATAAGCAGTTGATAACAAATACCCCAGGCAGAAAAATTAGAAGCAGAGAACTAAAGGTTTGCAGATTCTCAGTCCAGGCAGTTCAGGAGGAAAAGCAGACACAGCCCTAGACCTGGAACAGGACATGTACCTGAGAAGCTGCCATTTCCTCCTCTTCTTCCTCCTGCTGTGTCTTCTCTGAGGATGTTATGTAGCAAACACACCTCTGCATCTTGAGAAAATACCTTCAAAGGCATCCGCACAGCTCTTTAACCTGCAACCACCACAACTACAGACAGAAGGCCCTTGAAAAGCTGAAAAGACCCACCTCCCCTGTCCTATCTCAGCAGAGATTCAGGAACAATCACTTCCTACCTGGAGACCAGCCTGTGGACTTATTTCTTGATTGTTCTCTCCCCACAGAGAGCTCCTAACCCTCTGCTCACACAGACCATGTGAGCTGACTGACTTCCCCGGTCCAAATCCAGTTAGACCAACCCTGCGGCCTCTCCTTGGACTGAAGCCCGGCCTCAGGTCTCACAGGTAGACCAGGAGCCACGTCCTTAACCCGGGCCTCCCCTTAGAGTCCCCTGGAGCTCTTCCTACACACCACACTGATGCTCCCACAGGACCAAGAGACAACTCTGTGGGGAGGGCACCAGGAGGTCCGTGACTAACCCTGGTCACGTGACCCTGATGGGAAACAGATGGAAATCACTTGGCCAATGAATTTCAGTGAATATGAACCCCTCGAGGTCAGGTCCCCACTGTAAGAAGTTATGAATTTGCAGGTCTGGGGTGAGGTCATTAAATATGTCTTTAGCAAGTTCTCTGTTCTGATGCTTCTTCCCCAAGACCCACACTCAGGGGCCCTGAGCTTGAGCCTTCTCACTCAGCACAGCTGAGACCTCTCAGGAGGGGAGGGTTTAGGGTAGGAATTTCTGAGGGAGGTCAGGCTAGAACCAGGCAGAGAAAGCTCCAGTACTTGGGGTTCAGGCCTTTATAAGTGACCCTGGGTGAAGTGCTGTGGGTTCCCCAGGCTGAGCGTGGATGGGTCCATTCAAACCAGAGGAGCAGGATTCTGGTGAGCTCTGAGGGTGTCACTGAAGGGGGGCCTGTGCAGTAGACCCTGGGGTTCCACAAGACTGCTGATCTCAAGGAAGGGGGTCACCTAGTGCAGGTGCTCACAGGACTGGCTGGTGTGAGTTCAAGGACCTGCAGGCTGCCTGCTCCCCAGACAGATGCTGAGGCAGCAACAGCATGGAACAGTCAGGGAAGCTCTCAACAGTACTCTGTATGATCCTTCTTTATAGAACCGTCACCATTTCCCTGCAGTTACAGAGAGGGGGAAAAGTACAATGGATAGATGGTGGGAAATATATGATCAAATTATATGAGGCTTAAGGGCAGTAACAGATGTCATCCCACTGTGCTACCTAATAGTTCACTGTTTTGTATTCTTCCCTGCAACCTTAAATAAAGTGGGAGAGATTAATGTTGTTGGTAGGTAAACCATTCATCACACATCAACTGTATCACCAGAAACCATTCAGTTTTATTGATTAATATGTATGAATATCACACACACTATATGGAGAAGGAAATGGCAACCCACTCCAGTGTTCTTGCCTGGAGAATCCCAGGGACAGAGGAGCCCGGTGGGCTGCTGTCTATGGGGTTGCACAGAGTCGGACACGACTGAAGCGACTTAGCAGCAGCAGCAGTATGAAGGATGAAGATTATCTCAGTGGAGAGGAAGGTTAAAAATCATAATGAATCATCATGAAGTCTGTCTTTCTCAACTCACGTATTCCCATTACTCCTAGAAAGCAGGGATCTGAAACTCTATTATAAGAAGCAGAAGAATCTAGGAGACATTCTAGAAATGCAGGAACTAAAACCCTGAGGAACCAAAACCAAAATCCCAGGCCACTGAGCAACTAAGCCCGTGTGCCACAACCACTGGGCCTGTGCTCTAGAGCCCGAGAACCACAACTGAGCCCATGAGCCAGAACTGCTGAAGGCCAGGCACCCTAGGTGCTGTGCTCTGCAGCCAGAGGAGCCACCGCAGTGAGAAGCCTGCTCACTGCAACTAGAGAAAAGCCTGCACAGCAATAAAGACTCAGCACAGCCAAAGAGAAATAAATAAACAAAATTATATATTAAAAAAAAAGTTGTTTGGACGTCCAGAGCAGTCAGGCCTCACAGACAAGTTGCCCTTCACCCTTTCTCCTCATCTGGCCTGAACCGGAACACTCAACTTTCCAGACGGATAGCAAAGGAGTCTCCTGAGGATCTGCATTGCCTGCGATCCCTCTTCCCACCCTCAGCTCCTCCCTTCCTTGCGTCCCCAGCTCTGGCCCTTCCAGCCCCACCTGTGGTCAGAGTTTTCCCTCCATCACTGTCTGGATGCTCCTGGCAAGTCACTTCCCCTTCTACTCTTCCCTAGTCTGGAAAACAGAGAGACTCCCTGAGCCTGTCTCACACTATCATTGCTGGAAAAGGCATACAATGAATGCCTGAGGTTTACTGTGTTCCTGCCTCAATTCAGGACCACGTACCACCCATTCAATGAACATTTTTAGATTTTCCTCTTCCCCATCCCAGTGGACGTGGACTGGGCATTCATCTTAAGCAAAGACTGCTATGCTGATTTCTGAGTGAGAACACCATGAAACTGCCTCACTCTCCGTAGAACAGGTCGGACATGTGGTCCATCCAGTGAGATTGTGGGTTCATAAAGGATAGTCACGCTCTTCAAGGTCTCCAATAATGAGGAATCAGTCCTTAGCATTTCCACGTACTTTGCCATTGGAATTGTTTGGGGTTACTGGAGGAAAGGAGTCATTTCCCCCTGAAGAGTTGCCCTTGATCTTGGACTTTCCATCTGGGTTACTTGGGGGGAATGAAGAATTTGCCTGTCTCTCCTCCACCGCTGACCTCCAGATGATTCATTCTCAGCACCTGGGGAGACAGGCCATGGAGAGTGATCGACAGATGCTGAAACACTGACTAATCTTGGAACTCCAGTGTGCTAGCTCTATTCAGATGGCTCCTGTGCTCGAAGCCCTTCAGATCCCCCTGATGAGCTCCTATCCTTGCCCACACCCCCCTTACCTCCCCAGCCCGGCCAGAATCTGGCCCGCAGATGCTTAACCCACATTGATTCCTTGGTGCCCTACACCCTTGTGTGGCTGCTGCGTTGCGTCTGATTCTTTGCCATCCTTTGGACTGTAGCCCACCAGGCTCCACTGTCCCTGGGATTCTCCAGGCAAGAATACTGGAGTGGTTGTAATTTCCTCCTCCGAGGGATCTTCCTGGCCCAGGGAAGGAACCCAAATCTCCTGCCTTCCAGGTGGATTCTGTACTGCTGAGCCATCAGGGAAGCCCACCCTACACCCTTAAGTCCTCTTTTTTCACATCACTGCAGCCCGAGCCACCCCCTGCTCTGGAGCCTCCAGCTTTTCATCTTGTAACTCTCCTCTGTCCACATTCAAATCCTTCTTCAATTTCATAGCTGAGTTCAATGCAGCTTCCTCCACGCAGCCTTTCCTGATTGCCCTACCCAATCAGAAGTGGGTAATCTCTCCCTTCCAAGAATTACCAAGTGATTTCCTTTTTAATTTATTTATTTGGCTACGTTGTGTCTCAGTTGCAGAAGGCGGGCTACAGGGCATGGAGTTGCTCGGCAGCAGGTGGGATCTCAGTTCCCCGACCAGGGATGGAATCTGTGTTGCCTACACTGGGACGCGGAGTCTTAACCACTGGACCACCAGGGAAGCCCCTATCAAGTGATGTTATTTGTTCTTTTCTGGAGAAGTGATTTTTTCCTCATGACAGAGTGATTTGTTTTTGTGTAGATGCCAGATAGTAACCTACCCTGCTCTTCATTACTCAACAAATTCAACCTGTTTAGGGATGCAATATTGCCCGCTCAAGCACTACTTTGGCCTCCTTTGCAGTTAAGAGGGGACCGTGTGACATTGCTTTAGTGGAAGTGAGCTGGGGATTCTTGGGGAAGTTTTTGCTTTCCTGATACTGTCCTTTCCTCTTTCCTGTCACTTCCTTCCTCTTCTTCCTAGAATATGGATGTCATACTGGAGGTGGAGCAGCAATTTGGCAATCATGAGGTAACCATAAGGGAGAAAGCCACTCATGGTGATTGTTCACTTAAGGATGCTTTGGCAGAACAATTCAAGAAGCCTAGTTCCCTGATGGCCTTGGAGAGCTGCTATGCCAACCCTGCACAGCCTAGCTCTGCACATCTTTTTTTAATTGACGTATAGCTGATTTAATGTTAGTTTCTGCTATACAGCAAAGAGATTCATTTATACATGTATATATGTATATATATTCTCTTTCATATTCTTTTCCTTTATGGTTTATCACAAGATACTGAAAATAGTTCCCCGTGCTACACAGTAGGGCCTTGTTGTTTATCCATTCTGTATTGTAATAGTTTGCATCTGCGAATCCCCAAACTCCCAACCCATCCCTCCCCCACTCAGCTCCCCCTTGACATCCAAACATCAAGCAGACTTCTGTGCCCTGTGCAGAGCTTAGAAATGAACTTGTTTGATAGTCACTGATAAAATGATCACATCAATTTCACCTTTCTTGAAACTATTCCCCCCACACACACTTGTTTTTGTTGAAAAGCACCAACTTCAGAGCAGGAGCCCAGGGTTTGAGTGCCGATTATGGCGGCTATGACACTGATTCATTGGGAAACCACAGACAACTGCTTTTCCTCTCTGGGCCATTTCTGCAATAATTCTGCAATAATTCCTGGGAAAGAGGCAGAATGAAGAAATACGTCTGGGCATGACCTTCCTTATTAGCATTTTAATCAAGCATTACCAAAGACATCATGGGTATTTCAGGTTCCAAGGTTATTTTATGTCCTCAGACATTGGGTTGGTCTCAATTGATTTCTGGTAAAATATTCCAGCAGCCGCCACTTTGTGGAGCTCATTGGCTTTTGCCATAAACTCCGGTCTGCATAAGGATTCCGAGACTTCTTTCTAGTAATTTTATAGACAGGGGCTAGCAACAATCCCTGATGCAGAATATGTGTGTGTCCCTCAAAATCCAAATAGGCCAATCAGACACTGGGCTTCTAACTTCTTTTTTCCACCAGACATCCTGTGCTTTTCAAATTAACAACCTGTGTGGGTTTGGGCAGTTTTATTGGTTCCCATTTATTATATCCAATCAATTTTGGTTGAAGGGAGGATTTATATGTCTCCTGTTTAATAATACTAGAAAGGGGAAATGTTCCCCAGTCATACAAGTTATCTATTTATTAATACATTGAGGTAAAGGAGGAGATCCAATGACTTTCCATGAAATCTATTTAAACATTCCAATCTTCCTCTAAACTCCCACAGTAATCCCATCAATTCTTAAATTTCCATAGCTTCCCCATTCAACTGTAACTCCTATTAGGACTGACTAGCATCCGTTCCCATCACTTCATGGCAAATAGGAGGAGAAAAAGTGGAAGCAGTGACAGATTTTATTTTCTTGGGCTCCAAAATCTTTGCAGATGGTGACTGCAGTCATGAAATTAAAAGATGCTTGCCTTTTGGAAGGAAAGTTATGACAAACCTAGACAGCGTATCAAAAAGGCAGAGACATCACTTTGCTGACAAAAGTCTGTATAGTCAAAGCCATGGTTTTTCCAGTAGTCATGTACAGATGGGAGAGTTGGACCATAAAGAAGGCAGAGCACCAAAGAATTGATGCTTTCAAATTGTGGTGCTGGAGAGGACTCTTGAGAGTCCCGTAGACAGCAAAGAGTTCAAACTAGTCAAGGCTAAAGGAAATCAACCCTGAATATTCATTGGAAGGACTGATACTGAAGCTGAAGCTCCAATGCTTTGGCCACGTGATGCAAAGAGCTGACCTATTGGAAAAGACCCTGATGCTGGGAAAGACTGAAGGCAAAAGGAGAAAGGGGACGACAGAGGATGAGATGGTTAGATAGCATCATTGACTCAATGGTCATGAATTTGAGCAAACTCTGAGAGATAGTGAAAGACAGGGGAGCCTGGCATGCTGCAGTTCATGGGGTTCACAAAGAGTCAGACATGACTAAGTGACTGAACAACAAGTTTTAGAATCACAGAGCGTGAGGCTCCCGTGTTAAGGAGTCTCAGAAACATGTCTCCATTTTATTGCTAATGCGCATATGGCTTTGAGTGCCCTGCTGGAAGTGGGGCCAAGGAACCCAGGCCCTTCAATGAATCTTTATCTTGATTAGGTTATGGGACCATCACCTCAGGTGATTTGCAGGCAGATTTCTCATTGTCCTATCTGTCTTGTGGCTTTTTAAATTCCCCCAAACAAGGGTAGATAGAGCAGACTTGACTGAGGTCCTTCAATGCTGGGGGACGATCCAGGGTTCCCACGGGTCCACCCAGTCTCCCAGCGTACTGCACTGAGACCTTTGTTTTGACCCCATCAATGTCCCCTTTATCCCAATTCTTTTTTAAAATTAATCTATTAATTTTTGGCTGGGCTGGGTCTTTGTTGCTGCATGTGGGCTTGCTCTATTTGCAGCATGTGGGTTTTTCATTGCAGTGGCTTCTCGGTTGTGGAACACAGGCTCTAGGCGCACGAGCTTCAGTAGTTACAGCACACAGACTGAGTTGCCCCTCTGACATGTGGAATCTTCTTGGACCAGGGATGGAACCTCTGTCCTCTGAACTGTCAGGAGGATTCTTAACCATTGGACCACCAGGGAAGTTCCTATTTATCCCATTTCTCAAGGACTGTTTAAAGATTTCCACCCTGTCAGACTTGACTCTCCCCTTCATCTTTCTTCATTCTCTGGTGACTCACTTTAATGTTTTGTGCTCCCTGTGGTTTCACCAGAACGCTTCCCTTTAGTAGCAGCAGCCCCGAGGCTAACAGCTTTATCTTGGGCTGGACAGAACCCAAAGTGGGCTGTCAGGATCCAGCCCGGCCTTTTCCTTTTCTTTCATGTTAGCTATTACAGATAAAAATAACCCAGGATCATGCATTTAGCTTGTTCTTGTTATGTTGCATTTTCTTATGCATCCAGTGGGTCAACTTCTTGGATGTTGTATCCATCATTAAAAAAAAAAAAAAGGTAACCCTTAACCTCCTGTAACTAATTACAGAACAGTTGTATTTCAGCAACCCTTGAGTAACCCTGGGGCCACCCAGGAATCAGAGTCATCATCTCGTGTCCTCATATCCTTCCTTTTCCCAAATGATGTGCTTCAGTGGGTCCTGTTTGCTCTAGTGGATTTCATTTCTATGCCAGCAGCAAAGCTAGGGAACGGTCTGCAAGATGCCTCATTCCTGACAGTGACTTCAGATTGCAGGGGTCCCTAAAAGCCCCTCGTTTTTTACATCTATTGAAAGTCTGCGGGCCCTCAAGACTACCCTCAGATTTGATAATTCACTGGAAGTACTCCCAGAATTCACAGAAGGACTTCCCTGGTGGTCCAGTGGTTAAGACTCAGCACTTCAGATGCATGGGTCATGAGTTCAATCCCTTGTCAGGGAACCAAGATCCCATATGCTGCAGGGTTCAGCCAAAAATAGGAAACAAAAAGAATCCACTTCTAGAATTCACTGAAAGCTGTTTTAGGTTACTGTTTTTTGCAACTAAGGACACAGATTAGAATCTGCCAAGAGAAGGAGCACAGAAGGCAGAGTCTGGGAAAGTTCCAGCCAGACAGCTTCCTGTTCTCCTCTCCCCGAGGAGTCAGAGACAGAGCAACTTAACTGTTCTGGAGTTAATGTCTGACAACAGGCCCAGAAGACTGACAACCAGAGAAGCTCTCCTAAACTCTGTGAGCAGAATTTTTATTGGACCTTGTGGCAGATTTTATTCTCCTGCTCCTTCTGAAGATGAACTGGTACCACAGGATCCAAAAACCCCACTGGAAATCACGTTGTTAAACTGTCTTGTGCGGCCAGCTCCTGCCCTTAATCACAGCTGAAGACTCTTCAGTGTGACGCCAGGACCTCAGGCAAACAGAGACTCTCCATCAGGCAGGACTTCCCAGGGTTTAGAGATTATACCTCCTGGAATCCAAGGGCAAAGGCCAGACCTCTCTTTGGGCTCCATTAACTTCCTTACTACATAGAATGATGTGTGCTGAATTCAAGGTAGCAGTGATTGCTAGATTTTAGTGGGAGATATGGTTGGGGAAGGGGTACAAAGGGTGAGTGTTTTAAATTTTAAGCTGGATGGTAGGTGCATGCTCTTTTATATACCATTTTTATACAGTTCTGTAAAGAATCTGCCAGCAATGTGGGAGAACTGGGTTCGATCCCTGGGTCAGGAAGATCCCCTGGAGAAGAATGGCAACCCACTCCAGTATTCTTGCCTGGAGAATTCCATGGACAGAGGAGAAATGAAAAATTGATCATTTCATTTATGTAAAAGTTTTATTTATTTATTTTTGTTTTGGCTGCACCTCGTGGCATGTGGAATCTTAGTTCCCCGACCAGGGATCCAACTGGCATCTCCTGCATTGCAGGCTGAGCCACTGGGAAGCAAAGATGGATTAGTAAGTGGAAAAAAAGAAAGAATCACCTAATTAGGCCATAATGAGATTTTAAAAACCTTTAACTTCAACTAGTATTTATTGTTTACTATGTGTCTGACTGTCAATTTCACATACACATAGTCTCATTTACATCCCCATCAACAACCTGAGAGGCTGAATATACAGAAAAAAGAGCCAGACTACATACGACCCTCAAGTCTCATCCGTATGACATACATGACTCTGGTCCTCAATTACCAGCAACTAGTCCAAGAAACCAAACCACTACTGCAGTGACAGTTAGCCTAGAACAGTCAGAGTTTGCCCCGTAAGTATCAGGTTCCTTATTATTTACTGTTTCCAGCTCAGAACCAACCAAAGAAAACCAAATATGCTTTCCAATCCAACCACAGAAGTTGCTAACCCTCCATCTTTCTCATGATTAAAATCGTCTCCCAACACTGCTGACACTCCTTCACTTTTTTCCACTCTAAAGGACTCCCACTGCCCTGCCCGGCTTCGTAGTCTTTGCCGAATGCAAATGGTGGTGGCTGGCTCTCTCACTACAGCAAGTCTGAATCAATAGCCTGTTTGTTCTCATTTGGGTGATTTTCGTTTATTTCCACAAGCCCTATGGAATTAAGTGTTATGATTTCCTCTTCACAGAGGAGAAAATGGAAACTCAGACAAATAAGTAATTTTCCCAGAGTTGCTGAGCAAATACAGTTAGAGATGAATTTAAAACTCGTTTCTCTTTTTCCACACCAACTTTCAAGAGTGTAGAGATTATAAGCTCCCCCAAATTCTCTGGCCAACTGGCACTATGGGTACTGTACAAATTACTATTAAATGTTTAAACAGCACTGCCCTATTCTCAGGGCTTCCCAGGTGCTCAGAGGCAAAGAATCCTTCTGCCAATGCAAGAGACGTGGATTTGATCCCTGCATCAGGAAGCTCCACTGGAGAAGGAAATGTCAAGCCACTCCAGTATTCTTGCCCAGAGAATCCCATGGGCAGAGGAGCCTGGTGGGCTACAGTACATGGGGTTGAAAAGAGTTGAACAAGACTGAGAACACATGCAGCAACACAGCCCTCATGTCATAAAAAGGAAAAAGTCAATCACCTAAATTTAGGAAATATGTCTCTAAATCAAATAAAATCACGTTCAGGAAGAAATCAAGAATCAAGACCTCAGAGTCCACTTTGACTACTCTTTCATATGTCAGAAAATCCTGTTGGTATTGTTTTCCAAAATATATTCAAAGTCTGGCCATTTCTAATCAGCTGCACTGCTCCCACTCTGGCCCAAACCACCATCCTCTCACCAAGATGGCTGCAATGATCTTCTCATTGGCTTGGCTGCTTCATCTGTGTCCTGTACATGCTACTCCCCGCATGGCAGCTGGAGGGATTCCATCAATACCTCAGTATCATCCTGCCCCCTTCTCTTCTCAAAACTCTCCAAACGGTTCTCATCTCACTCAAGAGTAAAAGGCAAAGTTCTGCATAACATGGTCCATTCCCTCCATTCCCTTTCCTTGTCTGATCCCATCCCCTACCACTCTACAGAAACTCTACATCAAAGAGCAGTCTTCCCCTTCTCAGGAACCTTTCTCAAGAAGCACACGCCGTTTTTGTTTTTGGCCATGACACACAGCCAGCATGTGGGATCTTAGTTCCCCCAGGAGGGATCAAACCTGGGCCCCCTACATCGGCAGCACAGAGTCCTAACCACTGGACCACCAGAGAAGTCCCAAGGAGCACATGCCTTGGTGATGGCACTCTTCATTCATTCTTTCAGTCAACCAACATGTTTGAGCATCTCCTTTATGCCAGGGACTATGTTAGGGTTTTAGCAGTAAGCAAGAATGACACAATCCCTGTCCTCAAAAACCAAGCTGATGGTGAGCATAACTTGATAACTGTAAATACAATGAAGGAAAAGAACCCAGGACAACACGATAGGAATTATGGGATGGGGGACATTGGGGAAAGAGTTTAGATAGGGTGGTCAATGAAGGCTTCTTGGAGGAAGTGACATTTGAGCAGAAACCCAGAGGAAGGAAAGCCAGGCCATGCTGGGGGAAGGAAAATTGCAGGTTGAGGGAACAGCAACTGCAAAGCTGAGGAGTTTAGCATGGTTAAGAGAGAAAAAAAGCGAGCTGCTGAAGTGCAGTGAGGGGTGCGGGAGACTGGCATGAGACAAGGTCAGATACCAGGTGGGCTCACCTCCTAAAAGGCACAAGGAGGAATATGAATGCAATTCCATTGGAGTGTATTAAGAGGTGTGACTGTAAACCGATTAATTTGGTTTTGAGTTCCCTCTGGCTGCTGTGTGGAAAATGGACCACATCAGGGGCTCGAGCGAAAGCACAGAGACCAGTGGGAGACCATGCAGCCAGTCAGAAAGTGTGATGATGGCTTAGCCCAGGGTGGCAGCTCTGGAGATCCTTACTGTACTGAGGATAGATTCTGGGCTGAAATGATAGTATTTTCTCTTCTTCACACCCTACAGCCATTCCCTTTTTGCACTGCCATTTTTATTCCCTTTTCCTTTCTCCAATTTAAAACTGCATTTGGGTGTTGGGATGAGCCCTGTCTGGGTCCTGGCCGAGGCTTGCCCAGTAAATCACTAAAGAACCTTGGTCAACTATTTTACCCTCTCTGTTTTTTTTTTTTTTTTTTTAGTCTATATTTATCTATTTGACTCCATGGCATCTTAGTTGTGGCTCATGGGATCTAGTTCCCTGACCAGGGATCGAACGGAGCCTCCCTCCATTGGAAGCACAGAGTCTTAGCCACTGGAACACAAGGGAAGTCCCTCCTTTTATTTCTTCATCTATAATATGAGTGAGCTTGACTGTTTGAGATGTAATGATCAGCCAAGCTCTAAAATTCTGATTTCCTCTTGCTCCTCTCTGCCAGCCTTTTAGAGGTGAGTTGAGTGACTCTTCATGCACCCTCTTTTCCCCTTTCCTTCTATTTCCCTTCATCCATCACCTCTCCTCTCAATTTCACCTTTGTCTCTGGTTCCAAGGGCCCCAAACGGTTCTTTGACCTCAGCACACCTCTGTCTGTATATTTCCAAAGCAGAGTGCAAGAGATGCAGTGACCTTTCCAGACTTGGTAAGGGCGGGACTGACTTTTGGATGACTGACCTATTTAGGAGCCTGGAAAACGAATTTTCAAGAGAAATCAAGGACTAACAGTGAAACCGATTAGCTGGTTTACACGCAAGATAACTGTGTGACTAATGACTGAGTGCCTGGTAGGGGGATTAGCTTATTAGGAAGCTGATTTACAAGGAGCCTAATTGGACTGATTAACAGGGCAGGCTGTGAAGGGGGTGTATTATCTGATTAAATGATTTATGAGAGGACTCACTGCAGACTCATCAGGGCACTAGCCTGATCCGCCGTTGACATAGAGACTGACGGTCTTATTGGCAGATTGGTGATCCCCTGGCTGCTCTTCAGGCTGACCGGGTGACCCACTTGGTGGCAGGCTGACGAATACAGAGACAGGCTCCGGTGAACTGACTGGCTAGCTGGTGAGCTGGCTTTCAGGAAGCCTCCCAACCTGATCCAGAATTGGCCCCGGGGGCCTCTCAGGCCGGACAGCCACCTTGGGAGGCCTCACCCACCTCCGGCCGCCTAACTGTCTAAGGGTCACAGTGACTGACAGAGATGCCCTACTCTCATGGAAGCCCAGTTCGGCCAGTGCCAGCGCAGGTTCTCCACTCAACAACTGACAGAAGAGCCAGCAGGCGGAGTGCAGCCCCGTGAGGCCTCGTGAGGCCCCACGACGACCCACGTGTCTACAAAAAGAAGGCTGTGTGGGAACCACCCTAGATCCTGGCTGCGTGCCTCCTGAGCGTGTGACATAAGCATATATCCGGCAGCCAATCAGCGACTGCATGGGCCCGCCTCCCAGCCAATCAGTGACTGAGTGGTTTAGTTTGGCTCCTGAGAGGGAGGGGTGATGCTTAGAAAGTGAGGATTATTAGCGATGTACCCTTGTTATGGCAACCCATTCCAGAACTCTTGCCTGGAAAAATCCCATGGACAGAGTGCCGGTGCCAGCCGGCAAAGTCGATCAGGTCCCAAGAACGTGCACGGCGGGGCTAAGAAAGAAACTAAAGCAAGAGACTACAACAAAGATGGGGTCGAGAGGTTCAGACACGGCTCCACGAAGGGACGCAGTCTGACACCAACTTTATTCAGCATCTTATATTTATACAGAAAAGTGTGAGAAAGACAAGACAGTTGACATTTTTTCTTGGTTGGCCTATACATCTTACAAACAGTCACAAGAAATCTTGAGAGCATGGGAATGGCTCCCTGTTATTATTTCTTACACCAGATAACATTTCCCTGTGCGTGAGAAGTTTGCACAGAACTCCAGGTGCCTGCAGTAAATAAGCGCCTAATCTCTGGGGTGGTGGGACAGAGAGCTATGTTTGCAAGCAAACCCTCAAGAACTGAGGCAGCTCCCAGAGCTGTGTCCTTCGGACAAAGGACCCCGTTCTCACGGGTAGCTCCCCGCATCTCCCCCTTTCTTTTTATATAGGCGCATGCTTATGTTCCTTTAACCGCAGACCATTTCCATAGATGGAAGCCTTTATCATCCATAGATCATCAATCAGTCTTTTAATTAAACAAGGTGCAAGAAATAAAACAGTTAAAATTATTAAGAATAGTCCTCCTATGGCTGCTCCCAAGTACCAAATACTATTGACAGTAGGTACATGTCGAAAAAGTTCTTTAACAAAAGACTCAGCTCTTTTTGCAACATCCAAATCAGGTCTGGGTGCATTTTCAATGTTCATTATTTCCTGATGTAGATGCAGCAAATCTAAGGAAATATTTTCATTATGCCAAATACCTTCTAAATGAGCTTTCACCTTATCCCAAGCAGTTATACTACCATTATATTTTTTGGGAGTAACACAGATCCATCGAAAATCAGCATGACATTGTACTCGTAATCTCAACTTTATACTTTGAACCTCTTTACCTACAAATTTTACAACATCATAAAGGGCATTCAATCAATCCTCTAGCTTTTTGTCAATATCTTCTTGAGTCCCCAGGGCAACGGATGCATTTTGGGCCAGATTATTAACAAAAGTTGCAGTTTGCACTGATTGTGCCAAGGACAGGGCTGCAGTAATCGAGGAAGCAATAAGAGTTACCAAAGCTACAAATCCCAGAATTATTAACCCTATTCCCCTGTGATAACGCATTAAAGCACCCTCTACTTCTCTCCAAAGTTCAAGTCCCCTTTCATCATACCAAGACCCATTAATCTTTACAGGAACCATAACAAAAGCAGGGTGTCTTAAGACTAGAACCCTAGTTTGATTAGTAATTCCCCTAACACAGTTAGTCAAAGTACAATTGTTACAAGTTACATTATAATTTCGTAACCAGGTTGTATTTTTACAGATCCTACTAGTAAAGCATAAGGGTGAGGCACACATGCACGAGGGTATCTCATGGTGAGATTCCACAAATAACCGTGTCTCACTTTTGATCCCACCTGAAGGTAGGAACCCTCACATCCAAGGGCGGCAGCTAGTTTCCAGATTTCTGTTTGGAACACTTTAGAGCCACCCAAGATCCAAATACGGGATGCAAAGTTCCTATTATCTTGAGCTCCAGGGTTTCGGGCCGAGTCTGGAGACCAGTCCCACAATGACTCATTTGTCCCAAATATGTTATAAACTGTAGCAGTTCCATCTCGACACAGTTTCCATGGTGCAGCAGTGACCCTTCCCCTTGTTCCAAAGTCGCAGAAAGGGATATCTAAAGGACCAGTTCCATTACGACATTGAGGAATTCCAGATTCTTCCGTTACTCCAGGAATATACAGGCTCCAACCATTGTCATAATCAGCATATCCGGACTCCCTAACAAAAAGACATCCTGTTGAATTAAAATATCTAGACAGACAAATAGGTAAGCGATCAAACACTCCATGGTAAGAGAAATTAACTTGATTAGGAATAATATGTTTATCTGAAAAACCACCCAAAGCCACAGTATCATTAGTGTATATGGGAATAGACCGACCCTCCCAGCCCACCGGGTCGGGAAAATAAGCCCAGTAAGCACTTGAATGTTCTTCAGAGTGTGCAGTGTTAATCTGATTTAAGATAATTAATAAGGTTATCAGGAAGCTTAAAGGCGATATCGGATCGCCCTGCACAGCAACACGATTCTGTGCCTCTCGCATCAATGCCTGAAGTTGTTGCAGAGATGGTAATTCATCATGCTCTTGAATCGTCAATCTCCTCATCTGGTTTGCTAGAGATCGTCTCCGCCGTGCGTACCAACCTTTCCGGCAGCCAGCGCGGCGCTTCGGCATCCTGTGGGAAAACACAAACATGCCCTCGTCCCCAGATGAGTACTGGATCTGGTCCGTACCATTTTCCCACAAGGGGGTATTTCCAAAAGACTTTAGGTCTTATTGTATGTGCATCAAAGTTCCAAAATCGCTGTGCTGCTGAACGGCCACTTATACCCAATTGTAAAAAATTTAGAACAAATAAAGCATGGTTTAGAGAGTTGGAGGGGGTATTGGGATACAATTCCCCCTTCTTTCGTTTTTGCAATTGATGTTTGAGAGTTTGATGTGCCCGTTCAATGATTCCTTGACCTTGAGGATTATAAGGGATACCTGTTTTATGTGAGATAGACAATTGCGTACAAAATAGTTGAAAACTTTTTCCAGTGTATCCTGGACCATTGTCTGTTTTTATGGTTTTAGGGGTTCCCATAACAGCAAAACATTTAATGCAATGAGCTATACAATGTTTGCTAGCTTCTCCAGATTGTAGAGAGGCATGAAAAAGCCGGAGAAGGTGTCAATAGTAACATGAACAAATTTTTGTTTACCAAATTCAGGAATATGGGTAACATCCATTTGCCATATATCGTTTGGCAACAATCTTCGAGGATTAACTCCATAATGGGGGACGCTAAAAAATTGAGGACATGTTTGACACTGCTTAACAATCCGGCAGCTTCTCGAGTAATGCCAAATTGAAGTCTTAAGCTATTGCTGTTTTGATGGTGTAAGCTGTGAGAAGTTTTTGCCATTTGTTCCAATGAAGGAAATATCATACGTGTAGCTTCGTCAGCCAAAGCATTGCCTCGTGCTAAAGGTCCAGGAAGCCCAGAGTGAGCACGAATATGACCAAAATAGCATTTATTAACTCTGGAACAAATTAAATGTTGTATATCACGAAAAAGAGTTTGGATAGTAGAATTCAGGGTACCAGTAAATGGAACAGTCTCAATAGTGTTTAAGGCTCTTATGATATATTGACTGTCAGAATATAAATTAAATGGAGCAGAAATTTGTAATAGAGCCTGAAAAACGGCAAATAGTTCTACTTCTTGAGCAGACTTATAATTAGTACGCCAGGTGGTAGTATTGTCCTGTATAATCAAACTAGCCATTCCATTTGAAGAGCCATCAGTAAATACAGTTAGGGCGTCAGCAAGGGGCTGAGAAACAATGATTTTGGGGAAGAGAAATTGGTGATAGTGAGCAAATTGCAAAATTTTATCTGAGGGATAATGATTATCAAGCCGTCCACTAAAACCAGCTAAGGCAATAACCCAATTGTCGCTAAACTGAAACAGCCAGTCCTGCTGAATTTTAGAAAATGGAACACATATAAAATGTGGGTCTCTTCCTAGATATACAGTGGATTCTGACCACCCAAGAGCTATTAGGGCAGCAACCAAATCATAATAGGGGGTTAATACCCAAGAGGGAGAAGCAGGCAAATGAAGCCATCTTAAAGGCAATCCTTGGAATAAGACTGCTGTAGGAGCATGTTTAGTAGGAAGAATATATAAACCCCATTCTTGAGTATAGTCGCAATAAGTAGCTTGTTGTTTAGACAGGGCCTGTTCAACTGTATCTAAGGCTTGCCTTCCCTCCAGAGTCAGAGTTCGGGGGGAAGTTGGATCAGGATCACCCTTCAGAATATCAAAAAGAGGCTTCATTTCCCCTGTAGTTAGCTTCAAGTAAGGTCTTATCCAATTAATATCTCCTAACAGTTTTTGGAAATCATTCAAGGTAACCAGATTATCTTTACGAATTTCTATCTTCTGAGCTCGAAACCATTCCTTTTCCAGAAAAAACCCCAAATAAGCATAAGGGGGGAAGCGTTGCACCTTTTCTGTTGTGATAATCAAACCATAATCCTGTAATGCAGTTTGCATATAAGCGAATGTTCTTAATAGCAACTCCTCATCTTGATATGCCAAAAGAATATCATCCATATAATGAATAATATATACTTGGGGGTACGAGGACCTAGTGGTTTTTAAAGCTTGAGCAACAAATTTCTGGCAGAGAGTAGGACTATTAGCCATTCCCTGAGGTAAAACTTGCCACTGATATCTTTTCATAGGTTCTTTATAATTTGTAGAAGGGACACTAAAAGCAAATCTTTGACAGTCATTAGTGGCAAGGGGAATAGTATAAAAGCAGTCTTTTAAGTCAATAATAATTTTGTAAGTATTTTTTGGAATGGCCATGGGGGTAGGCAACCCCGGCTGAAGGGGGCCCATCAATTCCCCTTAACCTTTCATTAACCTTTCGTAAATCTTGTAATAGCCTCCATTTACCTGTTTTCTTTTTAATGACAAAAATAGGTGAATTCCAAGGTGAATTTGAGGGGGTAATATGGCCGAGAGCAAGCTGTTCCTGCACAAGCTGATTGGCGGCCGTGATCTTTTCTACTGATAGGGGCCACTGATCAACCCATACCGGATCGTCAGACTTCCATTTTATCGGATCAGCATGGATTGCAGGACGATCAATGACCCCTCCTAAAAACATCCTATGCCTTTTCTATCATTCTTAACTGCAGGGATCAGGGGTTGTAAAGGCCCTTGTGAATGTATCCCCAACCCCTGATGGGGCAAAAGGCCTTGGTCTAACAATTGATTACTAATCTTTTTATCTGGACTATAAAGATATACCCCCATATTCATCATAACATCTCTCCCCCATAGATTAACCGGCAGTCCTGGCAAAACATAAGGTTGAAAATGTCCTTCATGTCCTTCTTCGTCCCTCCATTTTAAAAAGGTTGAACTCTGTTCTGGGTCATGTGATTGCCCAATGCGTTGCAGAGTAGAAATTACAACCTGCTTAGGCCATTCATCAGGCCAATGTTTTTGAGATATGACAGAAACATCTGCACCAGTATCCAAAATACCTTTAAAAGGCTTTTCTTGAATATACAGTAGAAGCTCAGGGCGCTGTTTATTAATGGCCTGAATCCAATAAGCGTCTGAAGACCCAAAACCTCGGGATCCTCGTTCTTGCTTAATGGCTTTTCCAACTGGAATTGTAGGAAGTAGAATTAATTGAGCAACACGTTGACCAGATTGTATTACTGTTATGCCCTGTGGTGAATGGGCCATAATTTTTATTTCACCCATATAATCAGAGTCTATGACTCCAGAGGCTACTAATAAACCTTTCATCGTAGTACTGCTTCTCCCCAATAGGAGGCTCATAGTGTTCTTCGGAAGAGGGCCAAAAATTCCAGTTGGCAAAGCCTGCATGCCCATTTCTGGAGTTAATACTGTGTGGGTGGAGGAACTGAGGTCCAATCCTGCACTCCCTGCAGTTGCTCTGAACAACTCGGTAACAGTTCTGCGTTTTGGCCTTGAAGCGTCTCCAATTTGGTCAGATTTTGCATCACCCCATAACATTGTTTCGGGGCCTGGGGCTGGCCCCTCACCCAGTTTCCCGAGACCGGAGGAAGTGGCTTTCCCTGTTAAGTCAGTTTTAGAACGGCAATGCTTCGCCCAGTGTTTGCCTTTCTTACACCTAGGACAAAGGTTAGGGGTTTGAGCAGGTCTCCGGGCCTGCTTCTGCAGGCAGTGGGTGGCCTGATGACCCATCTGGCCACAAGAAAAGCAGCCAGAGCCAGGGACTCGAAGCCGACCACTAGTTTTATCCCACTTTTGTTGTTGATACAGTACTTCTTTGACTGTCTTTCCTTGTAATGCTGCGGCCAAAGTTATGCCTTGAACGTATGAAGGGCCGATATCAGCACAAATCTATATATAGTCAGATAAGCCTCCCTTTTTCCTGTAAGGTCTCAGGGCAGCTTGACAAGCCGAATTGGCATTCTCATAAGCAAGCTGTTTAGTTAACACCATCCCCGCCTGCTCATCCCCTATCATTTTACCAATTGCCTCAAGCAGGCGGGCAACAAAATCCTGATATGGTTCATCTGGCCCCTGGCGAATTTTAGATAAATCTTCAGTCTTTTTACCAGAATTTGGAAGCTTTTTCCATGCTCGTAGAGCCGCAGCACTAATCTGAGGGTAGGCTCCAGGCAAATAATTAAGTTGACTATTAGTGTCTCGATATTCTCCCTCTCCCACCATCATTTCATAAGTGGTGTTCAGTCCCTGTCACCGATTGATATCGGCCGTGATCCCACACTGCTCAGCAAACTCAGATTTCCATAGTAAATAATCTCTTCCAGATAAACAAGCCCGAGCAACCTGTTTCCAATCATTAGGTGGCAGATTTTGATTTCCTAAAGCCTCTATAATAGCCTGAGTAAATGGAGCAGTCGGGCCGTATTGTGCACAAGCCATTTTTAACTCTTTCAGTTGCTTCAAGGGCAGCGGCTCATTATACCTCTGCTGTTGAGCATTTTCAAACACTGGATAGATTCCTGAAAACCCAGGAATATGTTCTCCTTCTTCATTAGCTCCTTTAATTGCTTGTTGAAGAGGAGATAATAATATCTCACTTTTAATTTTTATGTTTTCACCGGGCAAAGAAGCAGGGATAGATATAAGCTCTCGCAGTTCTACAAAAGGCGGAGGTGGATCGAGTCCAGCAAGAACCGAGGGAGGCTGTGCTGGAGGCTCAGGCTGGCTGGAGTGGGAGTCTCCCTGTGCATCCTTTTTTACTGCTATAACAATCTTCTGAATTAAATTCTCCAGCTGTTCTTCAGAAAGCCCTGAATGCTTTAATTCCCCTTTTCCCGAGGGGGATTGCATGTTAACCATCATCTCCCAAGGCATATCCTCTCTATGGTACTGAGCCGCTTGTTCATTTAACTCTTCCTGTTCATCAGAGCTTAACACATCATCACTCCCTCCAGCCTTACAAGCTGTTCCCTCAGGCACAGCATAAAGCGGCTCAGGTGGAGGGGCAGAAGGCTCTGCAACTTCGGGTCCCGTGGAATCCCTGAGAGCCATTTGAATTTTATGTCCCTCATGTTCAGGATCCAGATAGTCTCTTCTGAGAGTCCACAAAGAAAAAGCATCCACAGGAACACGATTGGGACCATGTAAGGAATAATATGTCTGCAATTATTTTCCTACCTTTTTCCAAGTTTCCAGACTAACTGTTCCTTCCTCTGGAAACCAGGGACAAACCTCTTCTATAAAAAGTAAAAACTTCTCTAGCTGTAACTTATGTACATGAATTCCCCTACCTTTTAACATAGTTTTCAACATATGTACAAATAACTGGCGGCTATTGCCTTGTCCCATGATTTATTACTCTCGACAATCACCCTCCCTGCCCTTTACTTTAATTAATTAGGAATTCCTCTTTACTTACCTCAATCTTGGCGGGCAGCAGCCGTCGTCGCGCTCCAATTCTCGAGTCCCTGTTTTGGGCGCCACCAGCCGGTGCCAGCCGGCAAAGTTGATCAGGTCCCGAGAACGTGCACGGCGGGGCTAAGAAAGAAACTAAAGCAAGAGACTACAACAAAGATGGGGTCGAGAGGTTCAGACACGGCTCCACGAAGGGACGCAGTCTGACACCAACTTTATTCAGCATCTTATATTTATACAGAAAAGCGTGAGAAAGACAAGACAGTTGACATTTTTTCTTGGTTGGCCTATACATCTTACAAACAGTCACAAGAAATCTTGAGAGCATGGGAATGGCTCCCTGTTATTATTTCTTACACCAGATAACATTTCCCTGTGCGTGAGAAGTTTGCACAGAACTCCAGGTGCCTGCAGTAAATAAGCGCCTAATCTCTGGGGTGGTGGGACAGAGAGCTATGTTTGCAAGCAAACCCTCAAGGACTGAGGCAGCTCCCAGAGCTGTGTCCTTCGGACAAAGGACCCCGTTCTCATGGGCAGCTCCCCGCAACGGAGGAGCCTGGTAGGCTGCAGTCCATGGGGTCTCGAAGAGTTGGACATGACTGAGTGACTTCACTTTCACTTTTCACTTTCATGCATTGGAGAAGGAAATGGCAACCCACTCCAGTGTTCTTGCCTGGAGAATCCCAGGGACCGCGGAGCCTGGTGGGCTGCTGTCTATGGGGTCGCACAAAGTCGGACACGACTGAAGCAACTTAGCAGCAACAGCAGCACCCTTGTTTATAATGACATAATTTGAAATTATTTGAAAACCAAAATGAATGTCATTCAACTCTCAAATAATCCATACTATGCTTCGTTTCTAGTGTGTATGCAAATGTAGGTTTTTGATGGTTTGTGCTTCAGAGAAGAGAAGCCCTTCTATATTGTGTTGCAACCATTTATATCTATTCTCCATTAGAAGATGGACACCGTAATGTAAAATGTACAATGAACGTCTAACTGGAGGTGTTTGTGATTCGTGTCAAATATCCTTGGAGGTCACCATGATGTAAGTGATCATGGAATCTTTTCATGTATTAAAGTAAGACAGATTGGTTCTAAATTTTCAATAGTTATGTCACTTGATTTGTGAGGAGAACACAGTGACAGCTAACTGAAATATTGATGTTATGTTTATAATATCCCTAGAAGTCATGAACTTTAGTTGACAACGTTGAAATAAAGACAGCTTCTGTGATAAACTAGAAATGTATGGGAAACCCTTCCTGAAAAAGTCATATAATTAGTGTATGTCTGTTTACTAGCTTCTGCTTTGTCAATCACAGAAATCACAATTCTCGGATTGTTATATCAGGAAAATAAATAGCTTTCTCTACACCTGTAATTTGTATTTTAATCAATGATCACACAGTGAATTGTAAAATGTTTTATTTCAACTATGTGTGAAATTAAGACATGCTAATTAATAAAAAGTGAATGGTTTTTATTTTTTATTTTAATGAAGTGTTAACCCACCACCACCATTAATCTCTCCCACCTTATTAAAGGTTTCAGGGAAGAGATAACAACAGTAAACTATTTGGTAGCACAGAGACATGGCATCTGTAGAAATTAATTTCCTTACTGGCTTTAAATCTCTAATAACGTCATATATTTTGCACCTTTTCCACACTGTATCTTTTTCCCTCTCTGTAACTGCGGGGACATTCTGATGATTCTAATAAGAAGGATCATACAGAGTACTGTTGAGAGTCTACCTGAACTGCTCCATGCTGTTGCTGCCTCAGCATCTATCTGGGGAGCAGGCAGCCTGCAGGTCCTTGAACTCACACCAGCCAGTCCTGTGAGCACCTGCACTAGGTGACCCCTTTCCTTGAGACCAGCAGTCTTACTGAACCCCAGGGTCTACTTCACAGGTCCCCCTTCAATGACACCCTCACAGCGCTCACTAGAATCCTGGTCTTTTTGGTTTGAATGGACCATCCACGCTTGGCCTGGGGAGCCCACAGCACTTCACTCAGGGTCACTTAGAAAGGCCTGAATCCCAATTACTGCCTCTTTCTGTGCCTGGTTCTCGCCTTGACCTTCCTAAGAAATCCCTTCCCTAAACCCTACCCCACAGAGAAGTCTCAGGTGTGCTGAGTGTAAGGGCTCGACCTCAGGGCTCCTTAATGTGGGTTGTGAGGGAGAAACATCAGAACAAACAGGGAATTTGCTAAAGACTCATTTCATGGCCCCACTTCAGACCTGCAGATTCATAACTTCTTAGAGTGGGGACCTGACCTCAAGGGATTGTATACACTGAACTGGTTCAGAAAGAATATTTGGTCAAGTGGTTTCCACCTGGTTTCCTATCAGGATCACGTGACCAGTGTTAAGCGATAACCTCCCCGGTGCCCTCCCTACAGATTTCTTTGTTGGTCCTGTGGGAGCATCAGTGTGGTTTGTAGGAAGTGCTCCAGGGGCTTCTAAGGGGAGGCCTGGGTTAAGGACGTGGCTCCTGATCCATTTGTGAGAGCTGAGGCCCAGCTTCAATCAGGAGAGGCAGCAGGGTTGGCCTAGCTGGATTTGGACCGGGGAAGTCAGTCAGCTCACACGGTCTGTGTGAGCTCAGGGTGAGGAGCTCTCTCTAAGGAGAGAACAATCAAGAAATAAGTTCACAGGCTGGTCTCCAGGTAGGAAGTGATTGTTGCTGAATCTCTCCTGAGACAGGACAGGAGAGGTGGGTCTTTTCAGCTTTTCAAGGTCCTTCTGTCTGTAGTTGCGGTGGTTGCAGGTTATAGAGCTGTGCGGATGCCTTTGAAGCTATTTTCTCAAGATGTAGAGGTGCGTTTGCTACATAACATCCCCAGAGAAGACAGAGCAGGAGGAAGAAGAGGAGGAAATGGCAGCTTCTCAAGTACATGTCCTGTCCTGGGTCTGGGGCTGTGTCTGGTTTTCCTGCTGAAATGCCTGGACTGAGAGAACCTACAAACCTTTAATTCTCTACTCATATTTTTTTTGGCCTGGGATGTTTGTTTTCAACTATTTACTTTTTCCTACAATAGTGAAGACCAGCTCTTCTCCCTGATGTCCCAGAGCCTTTTCTTCATTGTCTGTATCCCAGCTTTCTATAGAAAATGAATTCTCAGAGTGAATTAGTGATGAGTTCTCAAAGTGAATTAGTGACTTTCAACTGGAGAATATATTCCCTTTGTGAGAGATCAACACTGAGAGGCACTGGTATCCCAGATTCCATGGGGATGTGGTTTGGTGTTGGGCTCTTAGGGAAGTAGAGGAAATGCAGTGATGAGTTTACATCTGGATGCAACTTCAGCTCTTTAGAACAGAAAGAAAATGCAGTTATAAATAGAATGATCTCAGTGATCCATAATTTTTCAGATAATTTTGAAACAAAAAATAATAGTGCAGTGTCTATATTATTAAAATGACTTGCTGTTAAAATATACTCATAGGATACAGAACTGGGGAGGTATATATGAAGTGAAATTTTTAGAAACTGACATTTTTCAGGGTCAATTCAGATCACTGCTACCATTTATCCCATTACACTGCATGTAACCTTGATCAGGTACTTCTGTGAGATTCCAGCATTACGATGTTCACATTTTTTTTCTCTTTACCTTTAATAAAGATTTAGGATGATTTAGGGAGGGACCTGCACAAGCCACCAATTATGGTGGAAATCCGCACCTTCTTAGTCTACCTTTGCTTTGAATAATGAACACACCTGTGTTTAGTGGGGATATTGGATTTTGGGAGTGGAGGTTTCCTCACTCAAGCCCAGGTCCGGTAGTTTCCGTTACACTCCACCCTCATATCTCAGACATGATCTTATCACCTCTTTTTATTTTCCAAAGCACTTACCATAATCATATTCCTAATGTTTGTGCAACTATGTCAAATTTCTAAAATATAGCTCAACACAAGTGATACAGATTTCAAAAGAAATAAAGGACTCTAATTTAGAGTCCTAATTTATTTCATATTGGTATGTGTGTTTGCATGTTAGTGTATTTTAAAAATACAGATTATCATCCACAAAAAATGATGAGATTTAACCAGTGAAAAATAATCTTGATTTTATTGAATTGAATACTTTTTATCACTTTTAAAATGTATGTAGTTCCCATGTTAGTGTAGGTGTGTGCGTGGAAATGTTAACCTATTTGATCCATTTTTGGACTATGTTCTTCCCAATTACCTACACTTGTCTACACATTTATTAGAGTTGTCTCTGTATATTTCTCTGTTCTTTTTCTTTTTTTGTACTATGAAAGTATGATAACACATTTACAGGAGACATGTACAACACAGAAGAAAGTTACATATAGTTCCACTATATAATACATTTGTCTTTTTAAGTAGATAAATTAAGATTTTTAGTTGGAGTTTCAATATCAAGCTCTCCAAAGTTAATGGAATATTCATTCTAAAATGAATGGATTATGATTTATTAAAGTTTATTTAATTTAATTTCTAAAAGTAGAAGGATATAGTTAGACCTGAAAAGCACCATGAACCAGTTCAACATAATTAAGATTTATATAATTTGTACACAACAGTAGGATACAAATTCTATTTGACTTCCAATAGCCTGTAAACTAGGAGACACTGGAACATATGTGCTAAGTCACTTCAGTTGTATCTGACTCTTTGTGACCCCATGGACTGTAGCCTCCCAGGCTCTTCTATCCTCCAGGCAAGAATACTGGAGTCGGTTGCCATTTTCTTCTCCAACTGGAACATATCTCAGTACATAAAACAAGGTACAAAAATTTCATGGTCTAAAGGTTTTGAAATCATAGAGTCTGTTCTCTTATCAATGTGGAATTGTCTTATCTTAGAACAAATATCAAAAGATGTTTTCAAGTGCAGTCTGACATTTACCAAGAGAGATCCTTGACGTAGCCATTGAAAACCTCAATAAAGTTAGAAGACAGAAAAAAATGTGTTTTTTAAAAATAAATTCTAGTCCATATCAACTAAAGAAAACCCAAGCTCTACCATTTACTGAATACCTGACAAAATATTCTAAAATAACTGTTACAGCAATATTATTGATCTAAATTATTTATGTGGCTCATTCAAGACTATGTAAAAACTTTTAGAAAGATATATGGTATATACTAAATATCAACAAGACTGTTTTTTTCTATGCTTACTATTCTATTAAACCTGTAAAATCTGTAAAACATGTACAGTTCAATATTAACTATGACTTCTTACCTGGCTGTTCAAGTCTTTGCAATCCCATGGACTATACAGTCCATGGAATTCTCCAGGCCAGAATACTGAAGAGGGTAGCTGTTCCCTTCTCCAGGGGATCTTCTCAACCCAGGGATCGAACCGAGGCCTCCCACATTGCAGGCAGATTCTTTACCAGCTGAGCCACCAGAGAAGCCCTACCTGGCTCTTCTACTTCTGTGCTACTCACAATGCCATTCATGAACCTGAGATTCAGTTAGAAGTGAGCTTGTTAAAGAACAACAACTCTGGCCCCACTCCAGAATTCCTGAATTAGAATCTCCTTTTAAAAAATATTCCCAGTTTGGAGAAAACTATTCCCAGTTTGGTTGATAGACAATTTATCCTGTATAACACAAGAACAACACTCTAAGTAAACCTGCCTCTATAGATCACATCATACCATAGTTTTTCTCCCAGACAAAAAGGATCTCTACAGTAGTTTTGTGAATCGTATACCATCTTCTTTTTTTCTGGGGTTAGAAATATGGTAGAGAATATTAGTGTGGAAAATCTTATTCTTGTGTAATACCAGACATTCTCCTGAATCAAAATCATTTCTCTTGCTGGTTTCATCTTGGGTCACATAAGGAAGTGACAGCCATATGGCATATGTACTTTGTATTTCAGGGATGGCTGACATTCCAGGATATAGCCATAGACTTCACTCAAGAGGAGTGGGAGTGCCTGGACCTCGGTCAGCGGGAATTGTACAGAGACATGATGCTAGAGAACTACGGGAACCTGGCCTCCTTGGGTGAGGATAACTGCCTTCAGAATCCCTTATCCACCCACTGGGTTATGGTTCCTGCATTTCCAGAATGTCTCCTGGAATCTTCTGCTTCTTATAATAGAGTTTCAGATCCCTGCTTTCTAGGAAAAGAATGGGAGTTTGTGAGGTTAGAAAGACGTCATGATGATTCTTTATTATTCCAACCTTCCTCTTTCTTGAGATAATCTGCCTCCTTCTCTCTAGATTACTAGGAATTTTATAAGTTCAGTGGTATAAAATAGTTGTATCCTCGTCTCTACTACTAACTTTTCCCTAGTAGTACCAGACCAGAATCTCAGGATCTGTCTTTATGTTTTTGTTAGTGTTTATAGGTGCTCTCAATAAAGCATTTGGGGAAATCAGTTTTCTAGGCTGTGTCAGTATTCTACCACACCTTGTCTTCTCACCTGAATACGTATTGGAATGGAAACTGATGAATCTCCTTTCTCTGATGAACAGGACTTGTGTCTCTAAGCCAGACCTGGTCACCTTTCTGGAGCGAATGAAGGATTCCAGGAATATAAGCAGCATGGAGACAACACCCATATACCCAGGTAATACTGAATGGATGGAGCCTGTGACAGGTGAGAGGTCCAAGGATCAGTGAGGAAGTCGTCCTTTGTCATGTGGTTTGGGAAGATCTGCTTCAGTGGAAATGATTTTGGAGAAGTCTGGGTTTATTTCTGTTGCTGTCATAGATGGATATCACCTTCCTCATTCTGTCTCTTTAATCATTCATGAATTCATCTCCAGTGATTACTTTTCTCATTCACAATGAGAACTGAAATTCTCCCCTTGGCCTGTGACAACCTGCATGAGTTGGCTGCTCTTTCATTTCTTGGGGATCCTAGGAAAACTGTGTTCATTTCTGAGTAACTCTATGACACTCCTTTTAAAGTTCATTTCTACCTCTAGACAGAAGTGTTTGGGTGGAGTTGTAGACAAACTGCCAAAGTTCTAGAAATACTGGGGACAGACATTTGTTTTCTGCTTTATAATTTCTAATCCACTGGGAACTATAAATATGGCCTTATAAATTTCATACTCAAATAATTTCTTCACTGCATAAAGCCAAATCTCTCTAAAATGAGAAAATGCAAATCCCAGGTGTATTTCAAAGTTTCTGTTTTCTTTATATAAACTCATGTTAAATATCTTAAGTGTATTTGCCCCAATTCGTCAATGTTAAAATACTTTAATATATTCATTTAACTCAAAGAATGTTAAAATAAATTGGCATGAGAGCTTAGAACATTTTCTACCATATTTTTTCTGGTTGTTTCTCACTATTAAGCTTTTTAGATTATGTGAAGAAATCTTTTAAAAAATTTTATTCGAGTGTAGCTGTTTTACAGTGTGCTGCTGTATAGCAAAGAGAACCATATATATATATATATATATATATATATATATATATATATATATACTTTTTTAGATTTCCTCCCCACTTAGGTCTCCACAGAGCACTGAGTAGAGTTCTCTGTGTTCTTACCACATTTTTAAAGTCTCACTTCTTATTTCATTTCATAAGAACTACTATATATTCAGTTTATCTTGTTTGTTATGAAGCATCCCAGCACTTTATCCTGTACATCCTCACTTTCTGATTAGCTCTATGCCAATATAACTTATGATTTTTAGATTCAAACATCTAATACAATATGCTCAAGTAAAAACACATGTGGTAAAAAGTGGGTTAAAGAATTAATAGGCACCTAGTAATTGTGAAAATGTTTGGTATCTCAATTTAAGATTACTTAAAGCAAATGATTACTTAAAGTCATCATTAGATTGTAATCATTAGTAATCATTAGATTAACTATCTATTCTTAATTTAGTTGTAGGTTTTTATCTTGGTCCTTTCTCTACAACATATTTCTTTTTCATTCTTCATCTCATTTTGTGAAATTTTCTGTGCTTGTGGTCTCAGACTCTGGCCTGGTCCAGCTCCCTCAAGTACAAGCTCACAAAGTCTCCAGCTGCTAAAGCTACACCTATCAGGACTGTGGGAGTCCTTATTGTCTAATCAGGCTTTCTGTAGGTGCTGAGTTGACAAAGCCAGTTGTGGGGGTATAAAATCGTGGTCTGTGCAGCTGTGAGATTTCACTTTTCTTCCTTAGATGTATGACCCTGGGGCTCAGCTGTGTTTTCCGCCCCCTCAGTGCGCGTGGGCCACCCACAGGCACCTGCTCCTCGGGCTGCCCTGGAGCACAGGAGTCCACCCTGGTGGCGAGGGTCATAGGGGAGGAGTCAGCAGCTGGGATCCTGAGATCACCCAACCCTGTGGGAGTCCTTGCTAGTGCCTGGCCAGGAGGGGCTGGCATAGGAGGAGAGGGGCTGCAATGGTGGTTCTTCCCTTTGGGCATCACTCAACAACGCTGCTCTGCTTCTCTGGTGGTTCAGGCTTCCTCCACAAGCATCCCGTTTGCAGAGCTCCTCCCTCCCTCCTGTCCCCTCAGGATGTCTCCTCACAGCCAACCGCAGTCCTCTGCCTGGGTCTGCTCTCCAAACCCCACATTTCAGGACCCAGCCCTCGTGTGCAATGTTGGACTCCTCGCTCAGGCTTGGGGAGCAGGGCTGTGGTTAGTACCATCGGTAGCGGCCTCACTCTGTCCTGCCTGCCTCTAACAGGTGCTGCCTTCTCTTCCCATAAGAGAATGAGGCTCCCTTCTGTCCCAGTGAGCTCCCCCAAGGGTTGCAGGTCCCATCCCACTTCCTCTCCTCTTCCCTTTCCTTCATTTGCTTTGGTCCCACCTGGCTAAACAGAATCTTTCTTGTCCTTTTAGGTGTCCATGGTCCTCTGCTAGTGTTCAGGAGGAGCTCCGTGAGACTTAATCCATTTCTAGATGTATTGATGCATTTGTGTAGAAAGACGAATTCCATGTCTTTCTAATCCTCTGTCATTTTGACTCCTTCCTTCTCTGTTTCATTCTTAATCTAGCTAAGGGTGTATCAGTTTTATGTAAATTGTAAACTATATTCACTGAGAATAGTAAGTAGAATAACTTGTTATTTGCCCTTTCAGCTGCGTCTTCTCTACACACCCAGTGTGTGATGCCAAGAAATCCAGGCTTCGAAGATTTATGTCCAATAGAAAACTTAAAAATATATGAAATATTTCACCTTGTAAATTTACATTTAATGAAAGACTGGGAACATACACGGGCATGTGAAGGACAGAGAAGATGTTATGATGGACATAACCCAACTGGGACAGTTTCTCATAATGTAAACATTACTGCCAAGAGAAATCAAAGTTGTGAATCCAACTGGGAAAAGCACCAATTTAAGTCATTAACGTCTGCAGAGAAGTGTATGTTTGTCAGCAAAGACCCACATCGTGTTTTGACATATACATGTTCTCTGAAAGGAACTGTGGAAAATCTGGAAAGTCATCTAGTCTCTACTGCAGATAATCATTCAAACCACTCTAAATGCAATATTCAATTAAACATGCATTCAAATATGTCTGACGTCCAGAAATTTTAAAATGAGGGAAAAGATTCCCAGTGTAATCAACTTGAGGGATCCTTTAGCAAGGGTTCAGTATTCTTCAAACAACAGATATTTTTTCCCTTTTCCAAAATCTGCAATTTTGATAATAATGGAAGAGACTTTATTCAGACATCAATGGTCAATGCATATGGGGGTATAGTTAACGCAGGACAACTTTTCATGTATCATAAAATGAGTAAGGCTTTAAGCAAGAGCTCTACCCCCAATAACTACAAGAGTCTTTATGATGGAGTGAGAAAGTATTTATTCAATGAAACTGGACATAACATTGACCAAGGCTCAAGTCTCATGAAACACCAGGGAAATCCATTTTTAGACAATGATTCTGGAAGTAATAAATGTAGGAATATCTTTTATCAAAGAGCAGATGTTTCTCTGTATAAAAGTGTGGATATTGGAAAGAAGGCTTATAATTGTAGTGAATATAGTAAAGTTTGTAATCAGTCTTGTAAACTTGAACAACAGCAGAGTATTCAGAATGTGGAGAAACATTACAAGAGTAACACATGTGGGAAAATAGTCACTAAATCATTAAATCTAAGTAGCCATAGGAAAATCCATACAGAAAGGAAGCCTTTCAAATGTACAGAGTGTGGCAAAGCCTTTATCTGTTCCTCGTGTCTTACTCAACATCAACAAACCCATACTGGGGAGAGACCTTATAAATGTAAGGAATGTGGCAAAGTCTATACCTGTTGCTCAAATCTTACTCAACATCAGGTAATTCATACTGGAGAAAAGTCTTACAGATGTAGAGAATGTGGCAAAGCCTTTAATAGGTGTTCATATCTCACTATGCATCAGCGAATTCATACTGGGGATACTCTATACAAATGTAGAGAATGTGCCAAAGCCTTTATCTGTGGCTCACATCTTATTCAACATCAGCAAATTCATACTGAAAAGAAGCCTTATAAATGCACAAAATGTGACAAGTCTTTTAAGCGGCGTGGAAGCCTAACTCAATATCACATAATTCATACTGGGGAGAAGCAGTATAAATGTACAGAGCGTGGCAAAGCCTTTAGGCACAGCTCAAGTCTCACTCAACATTAGTGAATCCATTACTGGAGAGAGACCTTATAAATGTAAATATTGTGGCAAAGCCTTTAATTGTAAATCACATCTTACTCAACATAAGCAAATTCATCCTACAAGCAAGACTTATAAATGTACTGAATGTGGTAAACCCTTTAATCAGAAGTCAAGTCTTTCTAGACATCAGATAATTCATACTTGGAGAGAAACCTTATAAATTAAGGATTGTAGCAAAGCCTTTAATTGTAAATCACATTTTACTCAACATGAGCAAATTCATCCTACAAGGAAGCCTTATAAATGTACAGAATGTGGTGAAGCCTTTAATCAGAGGTCAAGTCTTTCTAGACATCAGATAATTCATACTTGGAGAGAAACCTTATAAATGTAAGGATTGTGGCAAAATCTAACCAAATTTCAAGCCTTACCAACATCAGCAAATTCACATTGGGCAGAAATCATCCAGATGTAAAGAAACGTGGCAAAGCCTTTACCCAAAGCTCAAGTCTTGGTCAGCATCAGAGAATTCATCCTTCAGAGAAACTTAAAAGCCTAAATATAAGGAAAGTGGCAAAGGCTGTCATCACTCTCGCCTCACTCAATGTCAGAGAACACGTACTGGAGAGAAACTCTGGTAATATAATAAGTGATGAAAGAGGTTTGTCCTAAATACACACTTTAGAAAACATGAGCCTGTGTTTATACAAGAAAGGTATGTGAGTGATGTAAAAACAGATGTAGGAAAGTATTTAATCAATCATCAAATCTAAATAGGTATCAGAGAATGTGTACTAGAAAGCATTTCATCACTGCTCTTCTCTGAATTCACTCTAAAGGAGAATTACTGTATATGAACTTACGTTTTTGATGGTTGATGCCCCAAAGATAAGAGAAGCCCTTGTGTATTAGGTGGGCATGATTTATATTTATTCTTCATCAGAAGATTAAGGACACAGTAATGTAAAATGTACAGTGAACATCTAAATGGAGGCGTTCTGTCATTGAAGTCAAACATCCCTGGAGGTCACCATGATATCGGTGATCAGGGAATGATTCTGTGTATTAAAGTAAGGCAGGTTTGTTCTAAGTTTTCACTAGTTATGTCACTTGTTTTTTAAGGATGAAACAATGACAGTTCACTGAAATCTTGGTATATCTTTATAGTATCACCGAAATCTTGATGTATCTTGATAATATCAATAGTTCACTGAAATCTTGATTTATCTTGATAATATCAACAGAAATAGATCAATAATAACAGTTCACTGAAATCTTGATATATCTTTGTAATATCTTTATAGTATCAACAGAATATTAGTTGACATGGCTGAAATATTGACATCTTCTCTGATACCCTAGAAAAGAACTGGACACCCTTCCTGGAAAAGTCATGTGATTAACATAGGTTCCTGTTTATGAAACAATTAGCCTCCATTCTGTACACCATAGAAATACTTTTCTCAGATCATTATATCAAAGGCATGAATATCTTTCTCTGTGCTTGTAACTGGTTATTTTGATCAAGGATCCCACAGTGAACTGTAAAAGGTTTTATGCCAACTGTATGTGCTATTAATATATGTTAATTAATAAAACTGAGTGGTCTTTAGTGATACAGTTGATGTGGAATGAAGTGTTAACCCACCACCAACTTTAACCTCTCCCACCTTCTTTAAGGTTGCAGGGAAGAAATGAAGCATCAACTATTTGCTGCCCTTAATCCTCAAATAATGTCACATATTTTCCATAATTTCTACAATGTACCTTCCCCCGGCCCCTCTCTATAACTGCGGGGACGCTGTGACAGTTCTAATAAGAAGGACCATACAGAGTACTGTTGAGAGCTTCCCTGACTTCTCCGTGCTGTTGCTGCCCCAGCGTCTGTCTGGGGAGCAGGCAGCCTGCGGTTCCTTGAACTGACACCAGCCAGTCCTGTGAGCACTTCCACTAGATGACCCCCTTCCTTGAGACCAGCGGTCTTGCTGAACCCCAGGGTCTACTTTACAGGCCCTCCTTCAATGACACTCTCATAGCGCTCACCAGAATCCTGCTCCTCTTGGTTGGAATGGACCCATCCACGCTCAGCCTGAGGAGCCCACAGCACTTCACCCAGGGTCCCTTAGAAAGGCCTGAACCCCAAGTACTGGAGCTTTCTCACCCTGGTTCTAGCCTTGACCTCCCTCAGGGGGCCCTCAAGGTTTGCTGTTAATTCACTCACGACCTTGAGTAATAAACTCATCTGCATCAATTTCCATTGTGCTTTTTTGTTGACCTGAGACTCTCCATTCCTGCTGGAGGTTCCTTTTAACAAATGTAAATTTAAGAAAGTCACAAAAATATAATTAAAGCCATATTTATCAAAATCTGGAATCATATTTATACAATTTTATCTATTTTTCTTTGCACATATTCTTTGTCTCAACTTATGGAACACAGTATTTCATGGCTTTGACCTACACTGAATACAAAATGTAAATATACGAAGGTATATTTTAAGAGTATGAAACCTAAGAAGAAGAGCAGTGTGGGTATATGTGTTTATACACATGTCTTTTGCAGAGTTTAGAAATGTTAAATCAAAACTGGTCATTCCAAAACTTTTGATGAGTTACTAACTAAAAACCTTAGATTCAGAAAGTAAATCTAATTTGTTTACTTTTCATTGAATTCATTTCTGCCATATTTCATGAATCCTTGTTTTGAGATTCTTTCCATGCAGATCCCATTTTGCTTACTGGCCTGTTAATTATGAAAAATCTATTTTGTGGGGTTTTTTTTAGTTCAAAATTTATGAACTTTACCTATCTGCTCAAGGATTTTCAGAACAGCTTTTATTAAATTTCATGGAGATCAGAAATTAGTTTCAAGATGAGATTAATTTCCCCATGAGCATATTAATTTGATCTTGTTTAATATGTTCCATTACTTCCTTCTTAATTTGAGAGGAACACTAAGAGAATCTTTTTTTTCTGATTGTTTCTTTCATTTCTTATAATTGACTTCATCAGGGTTAAACAGTTTATTGTGACAATTGATCAGGAGAAAATCCAGAAATTTCATAAGTGATTGTGTTGCTTAGGCAATTATAAGAAGTGAACAAATACACTGAAGCTGATGGGTGCATGATAGAGTATCTGTAATTAAAAGCAAAATACTTCAGGGGCTTCCCTGGTGGCTCAGTGGTAAAGAATCTGCCTACTAAGGCAAAGAGTCAGACATGACTGAGCAACTGAACAACAAAAACAAGGCAGAAGACACAGGTTCGATCCCTGATCTGGGAAGATCCCTCATCAGTTCAGTTCAGTTGCTCAGTCATGTCCGACTCTTTGCGATCCCATGAACCGCAGCACGCCAGGCCTCCCTGTCCATCACCAACTCCTGGAGTTCACTCAAACTCATGTCCATTGAGTCAGTGATGCCATCCAACCATCTCATCCTCTGTCGTCCCCTTCTCCTCCTGCCCCCAATCCCTCCCAGCATCAGAGTCTTTTCCAATGAGGCAACTCTTCGCATGAGGTGACCAAAGTACTGGAGTTTCAGCTTTAGCATCATTCCTTCCAAAGAAATCCCAGGGCTGATCTCCTTCAGAATGGACTGGTTGGATCTCCTTGCAGTCAAGAGTCTTCTCCAACACCACAGTTCAAAAGCACCAATTCTTCGGCCCTCAGCCTTCTTCACAGTCCAACTCTCACATCCATACATGACCACTGGAAAAACCATAGCCCTGACTAGACAGACCTTTGTTGACAAAGTAATGTCTCTGCTTTTGAATATGCTATCTAGGTTGGTCATAACTTTCCTTCCAAGGAGTAAGCATCTTTTAATTTCATGGCTGCAATCACCATCTGCAGTGATTTTGGAGCCCCAAAAAATAAAGTCAGCCACTGTTTCCACTGTTTCCCCATCTATTTGCCATGAAGTGATGGGACTGGATGCCATGATCTTAGTTTTCTGAATGTTGAGCTTTAAGCCAACTTTTTCACTCTCCTCTTTCACTTTCATCAGGAGGCTCTTTAGTTCTTCATTTTCTGCCATAAGGGCAGTGTCATCTGTATATCTGAGGTTATTGATATTTCTCCCGGCAATCTTGATTCCAGCTTGTGCTTCATCCAGCCCAGTGTTTCTCATGATGTACTCTGCATAGAAGTTAAATAAGCAGGGTGACAATATACAGCCTTGACGTACTCCTTTTCCTATTTGGAACCAGTGCATGCTGCAGAGTCACTAAGCCCGTGCGCCACAGCTATAGAACCTGTGACCGGAGCCCACAAGCCACAACTCCTGAACCCTCTTGCACAACTACTGAAGCCCGCACACCTGGAACCCGTGCTCCCCAACAAGAGATGCCACCACAATGAGAAGCCCGCAACCGCAACCAGAGAGTAGCCCCACCTCACTGCAGCTAGAGAAAAGACCACGCAGCAATGCAGACCCAGCACAGCCAAAGATAAATAAATAAAATCAGTTTTGAAAAAGAAAAAGAATTCAATAGATTGAGGCTATAATCTGAAGTAAGAGGTAGAAAATACACCGGATGAAGAATTCTTCGTGTGGCGAGAGGGTACCTGCTGTCGTGGGATACAAACTGAGACTCTAAATTTAGGAGAAAAATCTATGTGTTTTATTGCTGAGTTATCTCCAGTTTTTGTATTTTCCTTGTAGGTATTTTTGCTACATGAGTCACACTCATGAGCCTTCCTTGTCTGTGTTATGACTACAGAGTTCTCAGTGTTCTCACGTGTGTCATCCGTGCAGGACCTGATAGGATTTTATGAGTGCTTTTGAATTTTTCTCATGCATTGAGAAATTAATTTTAACTGCAGAAATTGATGCCACTTAGGAGATTTGAATGCAACTTTCTGATCCCTTAATTGAGATAAAACGGGAAGAGCATCAAGTTCTAGAGGTTTCATTCAGGCAATTATACTTGACCAAGATGTGCAAAAACATCCTTTTAAAAAATATATATGTATATATTTATTTATTTATTTTTGGCTGTGCTGGGTCTTCATTGCTGCGCAGGCTTTTCTGTGGTTGCGTGAGCAGGGGCTACTCTCTAGTTGCGAAGAGGGGAGCTACTCTTCCTTGAAGTGTGTGGGATTCTCACTGCCGTGGCTTCTCTTGTTGCGGAGCACAGGCTCTAGGGCACACAGCGTTCAGAAGTTGCAGCTCCTGGGCTCAGTAGTTGTGGCGCCCGGGCCCTAGAGCACAGAATCAATAGTTATGGTGCACGGTTTAGTTGCTCCAAGGCATGTGGGATTTTCCTGGATCAGGGATCGAACCTGTGCCTCCTGCATTGGCACAAGGATTTTTTTACCCACTGAGCCACCAAGGAAGCCCCAGATGCTGTGTGTGATGCTGTTTTTCTTAGTGAGGAACACACCACCCATTGAGAGCACACATGAGAGCTCTCTGGAAATGTATGGAGGAAACTGCAAGGAAGCTCTCTTTGATCCTTCCAAAGTCTTAGACTGCTAGTGCGGGGGAGGAGGGGGGGATGTGTTCTGATGAACAAGTGACAGATATGAGAATGTGGCAAACACAGTAGGTTTCTGAGAATCCAGAAAATGCAATGCTGTCCTCCTGAGAGGCGAGTTTCTGGGCAGCACAGAACACCAACACTACTAGACAGAGGTTATTACACTTTCCCAGACTTAGATCTGGGAGAAATGGAAACAGTGACAGACTTTCTTTTCTTGGGCTCCAAAATCACTGCAGATGGTTACTGCAGCCATGAAATTAAAAGATGTTTGCTTCTTGGAAGAAAAGCTATGACAGTTCAGTTGGTCAGTTGTGTCTGACTCTTTGCAACCCCATGGACTGCAGCACATAGGATTCCCTGTCCATCACAAACTTCTGGAGCTTGCTCAAACTCATGTCCATCAAGTCGATGATGCCATCCACCATCTCATCCTCTGTTGTCCCCTTCTCTTCCCACCTTCAATCTTTCCCAGCATCAGGCTCTTTTCCAATGAGTCAGTTCCTCATATCAGGTAGCCAAAGTACTGGAGTTTCAGCGTCAGCATCCGTCCTTCCAATGAATATTCAGAACTGCTTTCCTTCAGAATGGACTGGTTGGATCTCCTTGCAGTCCAAGGGACTCTCAAGAGTCTTCTCCAACACCACAGTTCAAAAGCATCAATTCTTCAGTGCTCAACTTTATGGTCCAACTCTTATATCTGTACATGACTACTGGAAAAACCATAGCTTTGACTAGACAGATGTTTGTCGGCAAAGTAATGTCTCTGCTTTTTAATATGCTGTTTAGATTGGTCATAGCTTTTCTTCCAAGGAGCAAGTGTCTTTTAATTTCATGGCTGCAGTCATAGTCTGCAGTGATTTTGGAGCCCAAGAAAATAAAGTCTGTCACTGTTTCCATTGCTTCCCCATCTGTTTGCCATGAAGTGATGGAACTGGATGCCACAATCTTAGTCTTTTGAATGTTGAGTTTTAAGCCAGCTTTTTCACCTTCCTCTTTCATTTTCATCAAGAGTCTCTTCAGTTTCTCTTCACTTTCTGCCATAAGGGTGGTCATCTACGTATCTGAGGTTATTGTTATTTTTCCCGGCAATCATGAATCCAGCTTGTGCTTCATCCAGCCCTGAATTTTGCATGATGTATTCTGCATATAAGTTAGATAAACAGGGTGACAATATACAGCCTTGATATCCTCCTTTCCCAATTTGGAACCAGTCTGTTTTTCCATGTCCAGTTCTAACTGTTGCTTCTTGACCTGCATATAGATTTCTCAGGAAGCAGGTAAGATGGCCTGGTATTCCCATCTTCTTAAGAATCTTCCACAGTTTGTTGTGATCCACACAATCAAAACAAACATAGTGTATTAAAAAGTGGAGGCATCACTTTGCTGACAAAGGTCTGTATAGTCAAAGCTATGGTTTTTCCAGTAGTCATATATGGATATGAGAGTTAGATGATAAAGAAGGCTGAGCGCCAAGGAATTGATGCTTTCAAACTGTGGTGCTAGAGAAGACTCTTGAGAGTCTCTTGGACTGCAAGGAGATCAATCGGTCCTAAAGGAAATCAACCCTGAATATTCATTGGAAGAACTGATGTTGAAGCTGAAGCTCCAATACTTTGGCTACTTGATGCAAAGTGCCGACTCATTGGAAAAGACCCTGATGCTGGGAAAGATTGAAGTCAGGAGGAGAAGGGGATGACAGAGGATGAGATGGTTGGATGGCATCACTGATTCAATGGGCATGAGTTTGAACAAACTCTGAGAGATAGTGAAAGACAAGGAGGGCTGGTGTGCTGCAGTCCATGGGGTTGCAAAGAGTTGGACATGACTGAGAGACTAAACAAGAAAGCACCTGTTAAAACTTACTATTGGGGGTACTTTTAGGGGGAGAAATTTATAAATTTCCATCTTTCTGTGGACATTTTTCTATTTAGGCTTTCTGTAACTACTTGGGAATGGGTCCATATTGGTAAAACATATTTTAGTGGAAAACATCTTTATCACCACCTAGACTTCCAAATTAGCTGACACTGAGTTGGACAAATATATACAATAATTTTTAATATAAAAATTGCTATCATCATGGTCTTCCTTTTAATTATAGGGCTTAGAAATCCTCAGGCAGTTTGGTTCTATTTCTCTGGTCATACTTAAGCGATGCTGAAGCTCAGGGGTCAGGAAAGAACTCACTGTTGGGTAGAAAAATTTCTCAGAGGAACAGAGAAGTCAGCACAATACAAGAGTTTCATTGCCAGGCTCTCAGCTGTCAACTCAGCATTTCCTGCTCATTCCATATGAGAATCTATCTGCCTCCCCAGATCGTATAAAAGAAAAAGCCTCTCAGAGCACTGCAGTGGTCTCTTTGGGAATGACAAGTTGATTGTAGTTCTTTTGGGGGAGGGTAATTAACAGTTTTTAGAAAGTTAATTAAAAATTTTACACAAGTATCCCCTTGTTCCATGAGCCTACCTTCTCATTGCAGCTAAAAGTGAAAAGATAATCGCAATTCTGAGGGAAGAGGAGGTCATGGAATCACAAATCCATATCTAGGGGTGTGACAGCCTCCATCTAATACAGGTGCTGATTTTCAAACAGCACACCTCCTCCCACAGTGTCCTGGCAACAGAAAGGAGTCAGATACCCATTCTCTATTTCAATCTGAGAAGAAGAGTCTGCAGACAAGGAGTATCAGGAACTGAGATAAGTGGTTATTTCAGATAAAAAAGAAATTCTTCAGGGTTCAAAGCTAGTCCAGTGCCAAAGCCACACAGAAAGGATTCTGACTCTTGAGCTGGACCAGTAAAGAGAGGCCAGGACTAGAGATCCAACAGCAATCCACAACCGCTCTGAATTTATAGTGTGTAATTTAGTGTAATCCACAATGACCTTGATTCCTGGCATTGAGTGTGAGTGACAATGCAGCTTGACTTTTAATTATCTTAAGAACCTTAGGGTTTTTTTCTTTTGTTTATTTTTGGCTGCACTGAGTCTCCACTGGTGCATGGGCTTTCTCTAGTCGGGGTGAGCAGGGCCACTCCTTGTGGTGCCCAGGCTTCTCACTGCAGTGGCTCCTCCTGCTGCAGAGCACAGATTCTAGGCGCTCAGTCTTCAGTATTGAAGCATGTGGGCTCAGGAGTTGCAGTGTGCCGCTCTAGAGAGCAGGCTCAAAACTGCCGGCGCACAGGTTAGTTGCTCGAGGACATGTGGAATCTTCCTGGGCGGACCAAGGATTGAACCTGTGTCCCCTGCACTGGGAGGTGGATTCTTATCACTGTGCCACCAGGGGAGTCCGTAAGAACTGTAGTTTTGAACTCAGTCTGAAGTTCAGCCTCGTTTACTGAAATCAGACATTAAATTTTCGGGGTTATTGCAGGTGTGCGTGACTATGACCTTCTGCATCTAGTAATGAGTAAGAGGAATCTACAGGTCACTTAGTCCTGTGCAGAAACGGTGAACCCAAATGACAGTTCCTGGTATAAAACTGTTTGCTTTATCTCTGAGTATATGAAGTGCTTAATGGAGACAGTAATTGTTATCTCCTGAAAATGTCTTAGGTCTGTTAAATTGATGAGACTGTTTTCCCTATTGAAGAAAAAGAATCAGCACATAAGAAAAGTGTACATTTATAGTAATGAGTTTCAGATAACCCCAGTCAGGCTCAAATACACCATGATACTTTCACTCATCTAAAAATATTCTACTATCAATTGTTGCTGTTGTTTAGTTGTAAGTTGTGTCTGACTCTTTGTGACCCCCGTGGACTATAGCCCACCAGCTTCCTCTGTCATTGGATTTCCCAGGCAAGAGTACTGGAGTGGGTTGCCGTTTCTTTCTCCAGGGGATCTTCCTGACCTAGGGATTGAACCCATATCTCCTGCATTGGCAGGCAGTTTCTTTACCACTGAGCCACCAGGGAAGCCCAAAATATAATGGCACATTACCAAAAGAGCTCAATATCTATTTAAACTTGGGAGAACAGAGCTACCTGGATTTGTCAGACATCACAGTGATTAAATGTGCTAGATTTGTTACGAGCCAAGTCAGGTTTCAGTCCTTTCTTGCCCATGCTGGTTTAGTTGCTAAGTCATGCCAGGCTTCCCTGTCCTTTACCATCTCCCTGAGTTTGCTCAGACTCATGTTCATTGAGTCAGTGATGCCATCCAACCATCTCATCCTCTGTCACCTCCTTCTCCTCCTGCCCTCAATCTTTCCCAACATCAGGTTCTTTTCCAGTTAGTTAGCTCATCACCTCAGGTGGCCAAAGTATTGGAGCTTCAGCTTCAGCATCAGTCCTTCCAATGAATATTCAGGGTTGATTTCCTTTAGGATTGACTGCTTTGATCTCCTTGCTGCCCAAGGGACACTTATGAGTCTTCTCCAGCACCACAGTTTGAAGACATCGATTCTTTGACACTCAGCCTTTTTTATGGTCCAACTCTCACATCCATACATGATTACTGGAAAAACCATAGCTTTGACTATACAAACTTTTGTCAGTGCTATCTAGACCTTCATAGCAGTGATTCACTCATTTATAAGAGCTCTTTTTTCCAGATTTTTTCTGCTTTTATTTTATTCATTTTAAGTTAATTTTTTATTCGAGTTTGTCGGGGCAGTCTGAGCGTGGGTTGGAAAAGAATTTCCAGACACAGAGTATTTCAGAAGGGAGCACACTTATTAAGAGCAGGGAGCAGAGATAATGAAGGTGCTAACAAATGCAGGTGGCTGGAGAGAGCCTGTGCTTTTCGTGGGTTAGTAGCTGATTTTTATAGTCTCAAGACCAAGACGATTCCTGCTGGAAGGCTAGCATTAGGTTATTGGATAGGGCACTATAGGGTGACTACCAGGATGGGCATTTTTGCCTAATTTGTGGAAAGGAAGTCTGCTGGTGATGATGGCAAGAGGTGGGCCAGAGCTTTTGGCAGGGGTTACAAAGGGGTTTTTCCAATGGTGATCTGACATTCACCATCAGTCCCAGGAACTCCAGGTGGGGACAGCTTAAAATGAAAGCTCCCAAGTACATTGGATCCACTATTTTCCTCTGCTGGGTTGTGGGCATGCTGATAAATATTCGATTTACTAGGTATATGAAACATCAATGGAGTAACAGAAACATCACAAAGAAGAAAGATTTAGGATTGTGTTATGGTTTGATTCATAATAGAATCAAAGTCTTACTGAATGTAGGATGGTTTTTACTTCCTGCTGTTTCATGTCTGGTGTTCATGATCTGGTCCAGTGTCTCCATGGTTTTCATCCTGGACAGCCACAAGCGAAGGGTGCAATACATTCATAGGATCAGCATCTCTTCAAGATTCTCCCTCAAACCTAGAGCCACCCAGAGCATCTTGTCCTGGTGAGCACCTTTGTGTCTTTGTACAGTGTATCCTCCATCTTTCACATTTGTTTGGCTCTTTTTAACAATCCCAGCTGGTGGCTGGTGACTCTGCCCCAACTATAAGCCCCTACATTCTCATGAGTCATGGTTGCAGAGTACCCAGGCTCTCCTTTCCTTGGATAAAGATGAAATAATCACCTAATCTTACGTTGTTAGGTCACTAAGTTGTGTCTGACTCTTCGTAATCCCATGGACTGCAGCACACCAGGCTCCCCTGTCCTTTACTATCCCCAGGAGTTTGCTCAAATTCATGTCTATTGAATTGGTGATGATATATAACCATGTCATCCTCTGCCACCCCTTTCTCCTTTTGTATTCAGTCAATTTGCATGGCCAAAGTATTGGAGCTTCAGCATCAGTCCTTCCAAAGAATATTCAGGGTTGATTTCCTTTAGGATTGACTGGTTTGAAATCCTTGTAGTCCAAGGGACTGTTAAGAGTCCTCTCTAGCACCACAAGTTGAAATCATCAGTTCTTCAGCGCTCAGCCTTCTTTATGGTCCAACTCTCACATCCATACCTGACTACTGGAAAAGCCATAGCTTTGACTAGATGGACCTTTGTTGGCAAAGTAATGTCTCCGGTTTTTAATATGCTGTCTAGGTTGGCCATAGCTTTTCTTCGACAGAGCAAGAGTCTTTTAATTTTGTGGCTGCAGTTGCCATCCACAGTGGTTTTGGAGCCCAGGAAAGTAAAGTCTGTCTCTTGTTAGGGTTCACAAGGGGCTCATAGTGTATAGTTTAAAAATGGCCCGTTGTGGTGACCTGACAAACAGGGGATGAAGTCACAGTGACCAAATTGCCCTGGTGGCATCCTGTTTTTTCCTTAAGGTGATATCCTGTTTCCCCCTGCTGGTGCCAGTTTCTCAACTATGTGACCCCCTCAACCATGAGACCCCTTCAACTCCCTGATAACAAGACCCCAGCTGCGGGCTAAAGATACACTAAGGGCCCCTCCCTTTGGGGCGCAATTTCCCATCAATAAGGTATAACAAGGGTTGGCTGTAAAAAGAGAGCACTGGCTTCTCTCTAAAGTCAGCCACTTTCTCTCTTCCTATAATAAATCTTTCTCTGCCTGACTGCCCAGCTTGCTCTCTTTGTCTCTATGCTTGTCTTACATCACTGTTTCCTCTTTTTCCCCATCTATTTGCTGTGAAGTGATGGGACTGTGTGTCATGATCTTAGTTTTTTGAATGTTGAGCTTTAAGTAAAAAAAAGAAAGAAACATATCATATATCAACACATATATGTGGAATCTAGAAAAAAGGTATAGATGATCCTATTTGCAAACCAGAAGCAGAGACAAAGACCTAGAGAAGAAATGTATGGACACCAAGGGGGGAAAGGGCGTGAGGGAGATGAATCGGGAGATTGGGATTGACACGCATCCACTATTGATGCTGTGTATAAAAGAGATAACTGGATGAGAATGTACTCTACAGCACAAGGAAGTCTACTCAATGCTCTGTGGTGACCTGGGTCAGAAAGAAGCCCCAAAGGGAGCGGGTTATATGTATATGTGTGACTGGTTCATTTTGCTGTGCAGTAGAAACGAACCCAACTTTGTAAAGCAAGTGTACTCTAGTAAGAATTAATTTTTAAAATTTCAGTGTTATCCAAGGATTGGCAGAGGTGCGGCTATGAATATTCTGTGTCTAGAGGATTTTCTGGACAGTGAAAACTATTTGTGGGAACCTTTTATTTTTTTTTTACTGGTCAGTTTTTTAATTCAAAGAATTTGAATTCTTAAAGAATAGTCAATAACATGGGTACCAGATGTCTCAAGAAATATTTCAGTCCCTTGAACTCCATGTACCATTGAACTTAGAAGTATTAAAAAGTACATTGAGAAGGGTCTTTGGTTTTCATATTATTAAGTCTGAATACTATAACCTTCTTAGCGAAAAACATAGGCAGAAGACACTATTTGACATAAATCTCAACAACATCTTTTTTGATCCATCTACTATAGTAATGGAAATAAAAGCAAAAGCAAACAAACTTAGACCTAATTTAACTCAAAAGCTTTTGCACAGCAAAGGAAACCACAAATAAAACAAAAAGCCCTACAGAATGGGAGAAAATATTTGTGAAGGATGTGACTGACAAGGAATTAGTCTCCAAAATTTACAAAGAGTTCATGTAACTGAGTATCCAAAAAACAAACAATCCAATCAAAAAATGGGCAGAAGACCTAAACAGACATTTCTTCAAAGAAGACATACAGATGGCCAAGAGGCACATGAAAAGATGCTCAGCATCACTATCATTAGAGAAATGCAAATCAAAACTGCAATGAAATATCACCTTACAACAGAATGCCCGTCATCAAAAAATCTACAAATAATAAGTGCTAAAGAGGGTCAGGAGAAAAGAGAAGCCTCCTTGGTGGGAACATCACTGTTAGAAAGAATGTAAACTGGTACAGCAATGTGGAGAACAGTATGAAGTTTCCTTTAAAAAAAAAACTAACAAAAATAAATGGAAACCTTTAATAATGGATACATGTCATTATATGTTTCTCCAATGTCACAAACTGTACAACCCTGAAAGTGAGCTATAAGGTAAAGTATGGACCTAAATACTGATGTCACTATAGATTCATCAGTGGTAACAGAAGTACCCCTATGGTGGAAGATGATGATAAAGAAGGAGGTTACACATAGTGTGGGAATAAGAAGCATATGAAAATTTCTGCACCTTTCTCTGAATTTTTACTGTGAAACTAAACCTTCTCTAAAAAATCTTTAAACTTAAAAATACATTGTTATTGGCGTATTCACACTTCATGGTTAAAAAGATTTAATGCTGTCAAATAATATTTAGAAAATGGTATGTTTCCCTTGTTTTATTTTTACCTCAATTAATGCACTTATAGATGTGATAAAATATCAAGTAAAGAGTAGAGAGAGAACAAACCATAGCCACATAATCCTTTTCTTTTTTTAAAAAATATCTATTTATTTGACTGAATCAGGTTCTAGTTGTGGGAGCATGGGCTTAGTTGCCCTGTGGCATGTGGGGGCCTAGTTCCCTGACCAGGGATCAAACCTGCGTTCTCTGCATTGCAAGGCACATTCTGAACCATTGGCCCACCAGGGAAATCCCTCAAACAATTCTTAAAATGTAGAAACACACATACAATAGGGCAGCAACACCAAAAAAAAATTCTCATCTGCTAATTCAGTTACAGTGTACCTTTTTACTTAATATTAATCACTACTTCCTTTGTGTATCATCAAATACACATTTATGGCATCATTTCCAAAGGCTTTGGTCCCTTCCCAACAAACATTTTAATCCTGCATGACTGCCTTTGGTTCATTTTCAAAGAAAGCTGTGATGTAAATACCTTCGTGCCCCTGGTCTCTGAAGATGGAGGCCCCCTCACCTGCGGGTAGATGGTCACAAGGCTAATCATTTTGTGAATGAATGTGGGCCCAGGGGGTCTCCCCAGGTGGCTCAGTGGTAAAGAACCCACCGGCCGATGTAGAAGATCCAGGAGACTGGGTTCCATCCCTGGGTCAGGAAATGCCCTGGAGAAGGGAATGGCAAACCCTCTCCGGTATTCGTGCCTGGGAAATCCCAAGGGCAGAGGAGCCTGGAAGGCTATAGTCCACAGGGTTGCCAAAGACTGGGACACGGCTGAGCTACTGAGAAGGAAAGTACGTGGCCCCAGGGAGGGGAGGGGGAGACAGGACCCAAGGACTCAGGGTAACTTTGGGAAGATCTGGGAGAGCAGAGCCTCACCACACCGCCCCCACACACACCCCCCCGCAAGGGCATCATGTGACTTTGTGCACCACTCGCCTCCCACCTCCCCTTCCCCAAGCGCAGCTCGAGGCCACGGAGGGCCACCCCCAGGAGGAGCCCCTCCCCGGGGCATCAGGCGGAGCGAGCCGGTGTTTTCAGAGGTTCCAGCCCCGCGCCCTCACCGGCTCAGGGCTCCCAGGTGTGCTGTGTGGGATGGCTCCAGCTCAGTGCCACGGAAGACAGGTGTTACAGGAGCAGCGACAGCACCCACAGGGGGCTTGTTCAACGTGTCATTTCACGGGTTCCCCTCAAACTGGCTAATTCATAGCTTCTTAGACTGGGGAGGGTTTGTATCCACTTTAAAGCTAGAGAAAATCTTTAGGCAAGCGGTTCTCATCTGGGGTCCCAGGAGGATCCTCTTCGCAAACTCCGGCCCCTGGTCCTGGAGGAGCATCAGCGCTGCTTGTCTTCCTGCTCCAGGCGAGGCCCGGGCTGAACACGGGGCTTCGGGCGCGTCTGTGAGAGCTCAGAGCCAGCTTCAGGCCGGGGGGCGGGCGGGCGGGGTCAGGGAGGGGACGTCAGTGCCGCTCACCTCTCCCGTGTTGGCAGAATCCGGGGAGAGAACACGTGTGGACAGCAAAGGAAAACTTGACGTGCGTCTCAGGGAGCAGCTGATCGTCCTGAGTCTCTCCTGAGACGAAGGACAGCAGAGGTGGGCCCTCTCAGCTTTTCAAGCTCCTTCTGCCTGTGGGCGTGTTGCGAGCAGGCGAAGACGCTGTGCTGACGCCTTGGAAGGTGTTATCTCATGATGCTGAGGTGATCCTTCTCCATGACCTTGAGGAAGAAAACAACCCAGGGCAGGAGGAAAAGAGGAGGAAATGGGCAGCTTCTCCGGTAAATGTCTGTCCTGGATCAGAGGCTATTTCTGCTTTTCCTCCTGAAATGCCCTGGATTAACAGTTTACAAACCTTTCATTCTCTACTTCTGATGTTGCCTATTGACAGTGGTTTTCAACTGCTAATTTTTTCCCCTTTTATTCTGATGATGGTCAAGATCAGAGCTTTAGAATGTTTCTCCCTCACGTCCCAGAGCCTTTTCTAGGTGTCTGTCAGCATCAAGGCTGCCTGGAGAACTTGAAGCATTCTCACCAAAAAGTAATGACTTTCCTTGTGGCTAAGAATCCTCCTGCCAATGCAGGGGACACGGGTTCCATGCCCGGCCCAGGAAGATCCCACGGCCGCGGAGCAACTAAGCCCATACCCACAAGTACTGAGCCTGCGCTCTGGAGCCCAGGAGCCGCAGCTACGGAAGTGTGTGCCCTGGAGGCCCGCGTGGCACAATGAGAGAAGCCCCGTGGCCAACGAAAGAAGCCCCCGCAGTGAAAAGCCCATGCACCACAACTGGAGAAAAGCCCGCACAGCAACCAAGACCCAGCACAGCCAGAAATAAATGAGTAAGTAAAAACAGAAGGGCCTGGGGGATTTAGGAGACTGCTGGTGACCAGGGCTGCTGGGGAAGACCTATGAGGAATTTACATTTGCTTATGAACTTGCAGGCTGTTATCTAGCACGTGTGCTTATGAGAATAACTGGTGTCAAAGCAAGGCACCCGTGGGCTTCTGGTCCATACACATGATGCCAAGGCAGCAATATCATGGAGCACTGTAGATAACTCTCAGCAATACTCCTAGGCGATCCATATTGTAACCATCATAATGTCCTCAGTAGTTAAAAATGAGGAAATGACACACTGTACCATTTATGGAAAATATGATCTCAAGTTATTTGAGGGTTATGGCCAGTAGAAAAAGGGAATTACTATGAGATGTCATTCTCTGTGCATCCTTAAGTCACTTCAGACGTGTCTGACCCTTTGTGACCACATGGACTGTAGCCTGCCAGACTTCTCTGTCCCTGTCTTTCCCCAGGGAAGAATATTGGAATGGGTTGCCCTGCCCCTCCTCCAGGGGATCTTCTGGACCCAGGGATCGAACCAGCGTCTCTTATGTCTCTTGCACTGGCAGACAAATTCTTTACCACTAGCACTACCTGGGAAGCCCCATGAGATGTCATCCTACTGTGTTACAGATACTCTCTAGTCACCATCAGTTAATGACGACTTAAAAAACCCCAGGGGGATGATAATGCTTGTGTTAATGTTAACATTGGTGGTGGAATAGGTATGTGCATACTCAGTTGTGTCTGACTCTTTGCAACCCCATGACTGGAGCCCACCAGCCTCCTCTGTCAATGGGATTTCCCATGGCAAAAGTACTGGAGTGGGTTTGCCATTTCCTTCTCCAGGGTATCTTCCCAACCCAGGGATCAAACCTACATCTTCTGTGTCTCCTGCATTGGCAGGCAGGTTCTTTACCACTGAACCACCTGGAAGCTTGTTACTGATGAGAACACTTCTTCAAATATACATCAAGTTTAATATATGAAAAGCCGTTCACTTTTATTGATTAACATATAGTAAGTTCACACATAATCTAAATAAAACTTTCCAAAGTTTACTCTATAATCTTTGATCAAAATACAGATTACAAGCATTTGGAAACATTCTTGTTCTTGTGATACAGTGGTCAGAGAAATGTGATATTTATGGTTTACAAAACAGAGAGAGCAGTTATTTAGTAAACAAGGATGTACATTCATTACATCACCTTTCAGGAAAAGGTTACATGTATTTTTCTTGGGTATCTGTGAAGATTTCCTGATTGTTACCATGTCAACTAAAATTCATGACTTCTAGTTATTGCTGTTATAAAAATACATCAGGATTTCAGTGAGCTGCCATCTTTATATCCATAAAAAACCATTGGCACAACTATTTAAAATTTCGACTCTCTGTCTTACTTAATACAAAGAATTATTCTCTGAACACTTACCTAGCGGTGACATAGAGGGATGTTTTAAACAATGACAATCATCACCTCCATTAGACTTCCACTGTACATTTCACATTAGAGGATCCTTAATAGTACATAAAAAAGTAGATAAAAATTATTTCCACCTATTATAGAAGGGTTTTAACTTTGAGGCAGCAAAGATCAAGAATATTAGTTTTAAAAAAGCATATTCACATACACACTAAAGGTATAGCACATAGTAATTTGAAAGTTGAGTTATATTAAATTTCACTTTCACATACTGTCAATATGAATAAGGATACAATGATAATAATTATGTTGTCCAACATCTCTTGCCTTGATCCTATGGTCCAAGTAACAAATAATTTTTCTAAGTGTTTTAACTTTGGATCATTTTCTATAATATCCTGATTTAAAGTAATACCAGAAAAGGGTTATTGACTGAATGCTATCTTTGATGAATTCTCTGATATTTATTTAGACCTGAGTTTTTAAATTCATTTTGTACATTTTTTATAGCATTAAGCGTTCTTCCCAGTATGAACTCTCTGGCATTCTCTGATGTGTATGCTTAGGACAAACCTCTTTCATCACTTACTACGTTTGTAGGGTCTCTCTCCAGCACACGCTCTCTGATGCTGAGTGAGGTGACAGCTCACTTCAAGGCTTTGTCATATTATTTATATTTGTAAGACTACTTGGCAGTATGAATTATTTTGTGGCAAGTAAGATTTGAGAGGCAATTAAAAGCTTTGCCTCATTCTTTACATTTGTATGGTTTCTCCCCAGTATGAATTCGCCTATGTCGACTAAGGTTTGAACTCTGATTAAAGGCTTTGCCACATTCTGTACATTTAGTAAGGCTTCTCTCCAGTATGAATTCGCTGATGTTTAGTAAGTGTTGAGTTTCGATTAAAAGCTTTGCCACATCTGTACATTTATAAGGCTTCTCTCCAGTATGAATTCGCTGATGTTTAGTAAGTGCTGAGTTTTGATTAAAGGCTTTGCCACATTCTGTACATTTATAAGGCTTCTCCTCCTGTATGAATTCGCTGATGTTGAGTAAGTGTTGAGTTTCGATTAAAGGCTTTGCCACATTCTGTACATTTATAAGGCTTCTCTCCTGTATGAATTCGCCTGGTGTTGAGTAAGGGTTGAGTTTTGATTAAAGGCTTTGCCACATTCTGTACATTTGTATAGTTTCTTCCCAGCATGAATTCTCTGATGACGGGTAAGGTTTGAGTGATGATTAAAGGCTTTGTTACATTCTGTACATTTATAAGGCTTCTCCCAGTATGAATTCGGTGATGCACAGTGAGATATGAACAACTATTAAAGGCTTTCCCACATTCTCTGCATGTGTGAGGCTTCTCCCCAGTATGAATTCTCTGATGCTGATTAAGATTTGAGCAACTGAGAAAAGCTTTGCCACATTCTTTACACTTGTATGGTTTCTCCCCAGTATGGATTCGCTGATGTTGATTAAGTCTTGCACTTCGGTTAAAGGCTTTCCCACAATTCTGACATTTATATGGTTTCTCCCTAGTATGGATTCGCCTATGTCGATTAAGGTTTGAGCTCTGATTAAAGGCCTTTGCCACATTCTGGACATTTGTAAGTCTTCTCTGCAGTATGAATAGTGAGATGTTGAGTAAGGCTTGAGGGCTTGCTGAAGGTTGTGCCACATTCTGCACATTGGTTAGGTTTCCCTCTGGTGTGGATTTTCCTGTGTCTATTTAGATTTGATAATTGAGGAAAGACTTTCCCACATTTATTCCATTTGCAGTGTTTCTCCTTAGCATGAATACTCAGATGTTGAGTAAGTTCTGATGACTGGTTAGAAACTTGACCACATTCACTAAATTTGTAATTATTCTCTTCAATATGTATATTCCCATCTGTAATAAGATTTGAGCTTTGATAAAAGACATTTCTACATTCATCACTATGGTTCTCTGAACATAGAATTCTCTGATGATTCATGAGACCTGATTCTTGGTCAAAGTGATTCCCAGGTTCAAGGCATGGGTAGATTCCGGCTCCATCATAAATACTGTTGTAATTATTGAAGCTGGAGCTCTGGCTTAAGGCCTCACTCGTGGGATTACACATGGAAGGTTGTTCCACATTATCTGTACTATGATACCCATTGAATGACGGCAGCTGGATAAAGACTGTCTCATTATTATTGACATTACAGATATTGGAATAGGGAGAAAATGTTTCTTGGTGGAAAAATAATGAGCCTTCACTAAAGGATCTCTCAAACTGATCATAGTGAGATTTTCTTCCTTCATTTTCAAATCTCTGGCTCTCAGACATGTATGACTGACTGTTTAATTCAAAGCTATATTCATACTGGTTTGAGTGATTATTTGTAGCATAGACTAGATGACTTTCCATGTTTTCAAAATTTCACACCAGAGAATATGTTTTTTTTTTTTTAAATCATGTGGGTTCTTGCTTACAAAAACATATTTTTCTGCAGAACTTATTGACTTCAAATGGAATTTTCCCCAAGTTGATGCATATCCTCAATTTCTTTTGGCAATCATGTTTTCATCATGAATAATTGTCCCGATTTAGTTACATCTAAAACAACATCCTTTTGGCCCTTCACAGCCCCCCTTACTTTCCCAGTCTTTCATTAAGTACACATTTCCAAGCTGAGAGCTCTCAGAATTTCTGAGCACATTACACATGAATCTCCTATGCACGGCTTCTTTGGGAACAAACCCTGGGTGTCATGAGCAGATATCGCTGAAAGATAACAAATAACGAAGATCCCACTTAGTACCTTGAGTGAATATGCTTTACAGTTGTACACAATATTGACAAACCCTTAGCTATATTAATAAGAGGTGAGATGCAAAGAAGATCAGAAGTAAAAATAATGGCACTGTACATGTTACATAGAACAAAAAGCAATTCTATCAGGTTATGATGAATGATACTATACCAAAAAGTTGAATACCTCCAAGGAAGATTCAATTTTTAGAAACACAGAACACCTTAGATGTTAGCATGAGTGAATTAAAAAATTATAACACATCTACAACTATTAATAAGAGTAAAAAAGTAATTTAAAAAAATCCCTGGAGTAGATGAGTTAACTGGAAAATTCCAACAACATTTCAAGAAAAATAAATATCAATTCTCCATAAGGGATCACCATGTACACACTGCTATATTTAAAATGGAGAGCCAACAAGGTCCTACTGTCCTGCACAGGGAGCTCTGCTCAACGTTACGTGGCTGCCTGGATGGGAGGGGAGTTTGGGGGAGAACGGATACACGTGTGTGGACGGCTGAGGCCCTCTGCTACCCACCTGAAACTATCACAACGTTGTTAACCGGTTATGCCCCAATACAAAATAAAAGAACAGTGAAAATATTTCTGTGAGTCAATAGATATATTAAATGGTTTTAGCACTGATGAGTTGGGGTAAATGCACTTAAAAATGTCTAAAATTTGATTATAGAAGAAAAAATTGGGAGGCAGAAATTGGGGATTACCTTTTATGATTTCAGGGACTGAGAATGAACTTCAGAGAGCCATGTTTGAAGTTTCCATTGGAAATTAGAAAGCAGGAAGCATATACCTGCTCCAAGTATTTCTGGAATTTTGTCAACTAATCCCAGATCTCCACAACTCTTTTCTGACTTGAGGCAGAGACGGATATTTGGAAAGGCCTTAAGGCAGAGTTTGTCAGAACTGTTAGCAGCTTTTCCTAGGTCCCCCAAAGCAGCGAGAGTATGCAGGTCCTCATAGACCAGGAGGAAGGTTTTGGCTCTCAGTGAAACTGAGGGAAAACCCACTGGAGCTGAAGAAGATGGAGATGAAACAGCAGAAGAACGGGGCCGGTCATGTCCCTCTTTGGCAGACATAAACCCAGGCTTCTCATTCTAGTGAAGCAGGCCTCCCCAAACCATCTGCACACGTCTGGCTTCCTCTGTGGTCTTTGGACCTCTCACCTGTGTCATCCGCTTCATTCATTCACACCTAGCACCGGGATTCTTCCTTTCCTCCAAAGGGGACCTGCTCATTAGAAAAATGAACATAATTAGGACTTTGGGTTTAACATATACACTCTAGTATACACAAAAATAACCAACAAGGATCTGCTGCATAGCACAGGGAACTACTCTCAATATTCGTAATAACCTATAAGCGAAAAGTGTCTGACTTGACTGATGGAAACCTCTCCTTACAAAACTCAGTATCTCTCCTGAACACTGTTGCGTGTTCATATTTCAAAGCCAACTAGCAGCAAAGAGACACTAGGAGGAAATGGAGTTTCCACCTTAGCTGTGTTGGATTGTGCACCTCCCTCACCACATCTTGCCAGGATGTTATTAAAGATAAAGAGACAAAAATGGAACTTGATGGTGTGGGAATCTAGCAGAAAACACCCGAATTGGTGACCATCAGGTGTTATGGGATAAACTGGTGTCACGTGCGAGAAACACTCAAGAAGACACGTGGTCACTGCTCAGGTACTTTCGGCAAAAATAAGGAAATGTCAATGTATCTTGAAAAAATTTCACTTTTCTGCATTTTTACTCCAAAAATACCTCCCCAGTTCTGCATCCCTAATAGCGCATTTAAATAATAGACCTTTCTTACCAATGCAGAGAATAGTCAGATTTTTGTCAAAAGTCTCTAAGGAACTCTAGACCATTAAGGTCATCCTGTTTCAGTTCATTGCAGTCCCTCTGTCCTGTCTGACTCATTGCGACCCCACCCCATCCCAACAGAAATTCTGCACATCAATGCCTTCCCTTGTCGGTCTTTCGAAAAGGGAATATTTTGAAAAACTGAAAGTTGTTCATTCACACTGGGAATGCTTCATGCCCTGTAGGGAGCCTGGAGGCAGACAAGGAGAAGAGGCTCGTGGAGAGAGAAGAGCCTGATTGTGACTCATAAAAATAAAAAAACAGTATTTAATAGTTGAAAACCACCTCACCAGGCAAGAATATCAGAAAAAGAGAATTAAAGAGTTGTATGTTTTCAATCCAGGGCATTTAAGGAGGAAAAAGCAGACACAGCCTCTAACCTGGATCAGGACATTCACCTGAGAAGCTGCCATTTCCTCCTCTTCTTCCTGCTGCCCTGGGTCGTTTTCGCATCAAGACTGTGGAGGAATCACCTCAGGGTCATGAGATTACACCTTCAGAGGCGCCAGCACAGCTCCTTCGCCTGCTCCCAACACCCTCACAGGCAGAAGGACCTTGAAAAGCGGGAAACGCCAACCTCTCCTGTCCTTTGTCTCAGGAGAGATTCAGGACAATCAGCTCCTCCGTGGAGACCAATCTATCAATTTGTTGTTGTTGTCTACTCTTCTTTCTTCATATAAAGTCCCCCAAATTCTGCTAACATGGGGTGTGTGGGCTGCACTGACTTGCCCCTTTAAAGCTCATGCAGAGCAGAAGTTGTTGCCTCTGCTTGGACTGAAGCCAGGCCTCAGCTCTCACAAATGGACCAGGAGCCACGTCCTTAACCCAGGCCTCCCCTTAGAATCCCCTGGAGCACTTCCTACACGCCACACTGATGCTCCCACAGGACGGAGAGAGAACTCTGTGGGAAGGGCACCGGGGAGGTTATCGCTCACCACTGGTCACGTGACCCTGATGGGAAACAGGTGGAAAACCACTTGGCCAAAGATTCTTTCTGAACCAGTTCAGTGTATACAATCCCATGAGGTCAGAGCCCCACTCTGAGAGGTTATGAATCTGCAGGTCTGAGGTGGGGCCATGAAATGAGTCTTCAGCAAGCTCCCTGTTTGTTCTGATGCTTCTTCCCCAAGACCCACACTCAGGAGCCCTGAGCTTCAGCCCTCACACTCAGCACAGCTGAGACCTCTCAGGAGGGAAGGGTTTAGGTCAGGAATTTCTTGGAGAGGTCAGGCTAGAACCAAGCAGAGATAGCTCCAGTACTTGGGGTTCAGGCCTTTCTAAGGGACCCTGGGTGAAGTGCTGTGGGCTCCCCAGGCTGAGCGTGGATGGGTCCATTCAAACCAAGAGGAGCAGGATTCTGGTGAGCTCTGAGGGTGTCACTGAAGGGGGGCCTGTGCAGTAGACCCTGGGGTTCAGCAAGACTGCTGGTCTCTAGGAACGGGGGTCATCTAGTGGAGGTGCTCACAGGACTGGCTGGTGTGAGTTCAAGGACCTGCAGGCTGCCTGGTCCCCAGACAGACGCTGAGGCAGCAACAGCACGGAGCAGTCAGGGAGGCTCTCAACAGTACTCTGTATGGTCCTTCTTATTAGAACCGTCACAGCGTCCCGCAGTTACAGAGAGGGGGCAGGGGGAAGGTACATTGTAGAAATTATGGAAAATATGTGACATTATTTGAGGATTAAGGCCAGTAAGGAAACTAATTGTTACAGATGCCATCCCTCTGTGCTACCTAATGGTTTATTGTCACAATCTCTCCCCCGTAGCCTTAAAGAAGGTGGGAGAGGTTAATGGTGGTGGTGCATTAACCATTCATTACACATCAACTTTATCACCAGAAACCATTCAATTTTATTAATTAACATATATGAATATCACACATAGAATAAAACCTGTTACAATCCACTGTGTGACCTTAATTAAAATACAGATTTACAAGCATAGACAACAATATTCATTTGTCTGCTACAATGATCTGAGAATTGTGACTTCTATGGTTACAAAATGGAGGCTAATCATTTAATAAACAAGATGTAACTAGCTACATGACTTTTCTGGGAAGGCTTTCGCATACTATGGTATCAGAGATGTCGTTATCCCAAGCATGTCAACTAATATTCATGACTTCAGTTGATATGATAAAGATACATTAAGATTCCAGTGAACTCTCATTGTCTTATCCTTAATAAGCAAATGACATAACTATTGAAAATTTAGAATTTTGTCTTACTTTGATACATAGAATTAATTCCTGAACACTTACATCATGGTGACCTATAGGGATGTTTCACATGAATGACAAACACCGCCATTTAGATGTTCAGTGTACACATTACATTGCAGTTAATCTTCTAATGGAGAATAAATATAAATGACTTCTACCTAGGATAGAAGGGGTTCTTTTATCTTTGAGGCAGCAACCTTCACAAACATAACTTCACATACATTAGAAACAAAGCATAGCATGGAATAATTTGAGAGTTGCATTACATTCATTTTGGTTTTCAAATAATCTGAAATCATGTTGATAGAACCAGAATACATTGCTAATATTTATACCTTTCTAAACACCAACCGTCTAGTCAAGGGTATGGTTTTTCCAGTGGTCATGTATGGATTGAGAGTTGTACTATAAGGAAAGCTGAGCGTAGAAGAATCGATGCCTTTGAACTGTGGTGTTGGAGAAGACTCTTTGAGAGTCCTTTGGACTGCAAGGAGATCCAACCAGTCCATCCTAAAGGAGATCAGTCTTGGGTGCTCATTGGAAGGACTGATGTTGAAGCTGAAACTTCAATACTTTGGCCACCTGATGCGGAGAGCTGACTTATTTGAAAAGACCCTGATGCTGGGAAAGATTGAGGGCAGGAGGAGAAGGGGACGACAGAGGATGAGATGTTTGGAAGGCATCACCAGCTCAATGGACATGGGTTTGGGTGGACTCGGGCGTTGGTGATGGACAGGGAGGCCTGGCGTGCTGCGGTTCATGGGGTTGGAAAGAGTTGGACATGACTGAGTGACTGAACTGAACTGAACTGAAACACCAACCTTTTGTCTGGTGATGCAGAGTAACATATCAATTTTCTATCTGTCTTAACTATGGATTACTATCTACAGTAATTCTCCTCCAGGAACTTCAGAAAAGAGGAATTGATGAAATGTTTTCTTATACATTCTTTGATATTTATTTAGATTTGATTAAAAACTTTGTTTTAACATCATTCACTTATCTTTCTTGTATAAACCCTTTCCTGTTTTCTAAACTAAATTTGGGATGAACCTCTTTCATCACTTATTACATTACTAGAGTTTCTCTCCAGTATGTACTCTGCATATATATTAAATAATCAGGGGGATGGTATACAGCCTTGACATACTCCTTTCCCAATTTGGAACCAGTCTGTTGTTCCATGTCCGGTTCTAACTGTTGCTTCTTGACCTGCATACAGGTTTCTCAGGGGGCAGCTAAGGTGGTCTGGTATTCTCATCTGTTTAAGAATTTTCCACAGTTTGTTGTGATCCACACAGTCAAAGGCTTTAGTGTACTCAATAAAGCAGAAGTGGATGTTTTTCTGGAATTCCCTTTTTCTATGATCCAATGAATGTTGGCAATTTAATCTCTGATTCCTCTGCATTTTCTACATCCAGCTTGTACATCTGGAAGTCCATGGTTCACGTACAGTTGAAGGCTGGCTTGAAGGATTTTGAGCATTACCTTGCTAGCATGTGAAATGAGCGCTGTTGTGCAGTAGTTTGAGCATTCTTTGGCATTGCCCTTCTTTGGGACTGGAATGAACACTGCCCTTTTCCAGTCCTGTGGCCACTGCTGAGTTTTCCAAATTTGCTGGCATACCTAGTGCAGCACTTTCACAGCAGCATCTTTCAGGATTGAAAAATAGCTCAGCTGGAATTCCATCACCTCCACGAGCTTTGTTGGTAGTAATTCTTCCTAAGGCCCACTTGACTTCACACCCCAGGATGTCTGGCTCTAGGTGAGTGACAACACCATTGTGGTCATTCAGGTCATTAAGACGTTTTTGTACAGTTCTTCTGTGTATTCTGGCCACCTCTTCTTAATCTCTTCTGCCTCTGTTAGGTCCATGCCATTTCTGTCCTTTATTGAGCCCATCTTTGCATGAAATGTTCCCTTGGTATCTCTAAGTTTCTTGAAGAGACGTCTAGTCTTTCCCATTCTATTGTTTTCCTCTATTTCTTTGCATTGTTCACTTAAGAAGGCTTTCTTATCTCTGCTTGCTAGCTTTGGAACTCTGCATTCAGATGGGTATATCTCTCCTTTTCTCCTTTGCCTTTCGCCTCTCTTCTTTTCTCAGCTATTTGTAAGGCTTCCTCAGACAACCATTTTGCCTTTTTGCATTTCTTTTGCTTGGGGCTGGTTCTGGTCACTGCCTCCTGTACAATGTTGTAAACCTCTGTGCATAGTTCTTCAGGCACTCTGTCTATCAGATCTAGTCCCTTGAACCCACTTGTCGCTTCCACTGTATAATCATGTTGTTGTTGTTCAGTCGCTCAGCCGCGTCGGACTTTGCAACCCCATGGATTGCACCACACCAGGCTTCCCTGTCCATCACCAACTCTGGAGCTTGCTCAAACATGTCCACTGACTTGGTGATGCTATCCATTATCTTGTTCTCTTTTGTCCCCTTCTCCTCCTACCTTCAATCTTTACCAGCATCAGGGTCTTTTCCAATGAGTCAGCTCTCCACATCAGGTGGCCAAAGTATTGGAGTTTCAGCTTCAGCATTAGTCTGTCCAGTGAATATTTGGGGCTGATTTCCTTCAGGAAGGACTGGTTGGGTGTCCTTGCAGTCCAAGGGACTCTCAAGAGTCTTCTCCAACACCACAGTTCAAAAGCATCAATTCTTCGGCACTCAGCTTTCTTTATAGTCCAACTCTCACATCCATACATGACTACTGGAAAAACCAAAGCTTTGGCTAGACAGACCTTTGTTGGCAAAGTAATGTCTCTGCTTTTTAATACGTTGTCTAGGATGGTCATAACTTTTCATCCAAGGAGCAAGTGTCTTTTAATTTCAGGGCTGCAGTCACCATCTGCAGTGATTCTGGAGCCCCCAAAATTAGTTTAGTTTTTATTTCGTTACTCTAAGAGGTGGATCCAAACAGAGTTGCTGTTTATATCAAAGCGTGTTCTGTCTTTCTGTCTGTCCTACCTATATTTCCCTCAGGAGGTTGAGATTATCAGCCCTCTTTTGAGCTCTTTCATCAATTTGGAGTTTCTTTTTCTGGCTGGGTTCAGGGAGTGTGGTAATTGCATTCTCTTTTCACTTGAGAGACCTCCGCACTGTCCTACAGTCTGGCTGTTACCAATTGACATTGCCAGCATCCAACATGTAGGAGGGGTCCCTTCTCTCTACAACCCTTTCCAGCGTTTATTGGTTTTAGACTTCTTGCCAATGTCCATTCTGACCTGTGTGAGTTTTGATTGGCATTTCTCTTAAGATTTCGCCATGTTGAAATATTTTCATATGATTTTTAAAAAAACAGTGTGGGTAAAACTGACCTCTCGAGGTTGTCCCCTTTGACCGACTGCCCTGTTTCAAATTCTTTTTTTAGGAATTCTTTTTTTAGGATCTCCCCAAGGACATTTATTGAGAACAGATGTTTTTTCCTTACAGCTCCATGAAAGTGAAGTCGTTCAGTCATATCCGACTCTTTGTGACCCCATGGACTGGGGCCTACCAGGCTCCTCCGTCCATGGGACTTTCAGTCAGGAATACTGGAGTGGGTTGCCAATTCCTTCTCCAGGGGATCTTCCCGACCCAGGGATCAAACCCAGGTCTCCCGCATTGCGGGCAGACGCTTTACTGTCTGAGCTACAGAGCTCTAAGCCCCGCAAACATGATGAATATGAAGTGCCCAGGAGCACAAGTTTTTCAGTCGTTACCAAAAGTGACCACAAGGTGGCAGCATTTCTTCCTGCTCCACTGTTGGGTTTTTTGTTGTTTGTTTTTAGTGTCTATTTTCTGTTCGAGTAGAGTTGATTTCCGATGTGTTGTTTTAAGTCTACAGGAACTTGGTTTAGTTATGCATGAACGTATGTCTATTCTCTTTCGGGTTCTTTTCCTATATTGGTTCTCTCGGTGTGTTCAGTAGACTTCCCTGTGCTATTCCGTTATTTTGGATTATCTATCTGATAATAAGCAGTGAGTATGTTAATCCCAACCTCTTAATGTCTTCCTTCCCCTACCTTTAAAAAAAAAATCGTAAGTGAGTTTTCTGTGAGCCTGTTTCTGTTTATAAATTAGTTCATTTAGTGAATTTATAGATTCCCCCTGTAAGTGATGTATCTCTCCTTCTCTAATTGACGTCACTCAGTATAATAAATCTCTCGGTCCATCCATGCTGCTGCCTGTGGCAGTTTTTCGTTCTGCTGATGGCTGAGAGTATTCGGTGTACAAATGAACCGTTTTCTCTTCATTTCTATATTGATGGACATTTTGGTTGATGCTCTGTCTTGGGTATTGTTAATAGTGCTGCCCTGAAGAGAGGGGTGCATGTATCATTTTAAATTAATGTTCTTTCCGGATCTAACCAAGGAGTGGGCTTGCCGGATCGTGTACTAAGTCTATGGTTAGTGTTTTAAGGAATGCCCATCCTGTTGTCCTTCGTGGCCGCACCCGCCCATTTCCACTCCTGCCCACAGTGTAGGAGGATTCCCTGTTCCCCTCGCCCTCGGCAGCGTTTAATCCTTGTAGATCTTTTGGGGGATGGCTGTTCTGAGGGGTGTGAGGTGATGCCGTGGCCCAGTTTTGATTTGCATTTCTCCAATAGTTCGTGATGCTGAGCATCTTTTCAGGTGCTTTATATGGCCACCTGGATGTCTTCTTTGGACAAATGCCCATTTAGATCTTTGGTCCATTTTTGCTAATGGGATGATTTTTTAAATATATATACATTGAGCTGCATGAGCTGTTTTCATATTTTGGAGATAAATTCCTTGTTTCTAAATTCATTTCCAAACTTTTTCCCCCCATTCCGAGGGTTTCTTTTTTTTAGTTTGGTTTACAGTTTTCCTTCCAGTGCAGAAGTTTTTGAGGTTCGAGAAACTCAACTCAACAAAACCTCAAAAGCTTTTGAGGTTAGAGAAAATCAACTCTTTGGTTGAGTTTTAATTTTTCATTATTCTAAAAGTGGATCCAAAAGAGTTTGCTATGGTTTATGTCAAAGCTTGTTCTTCCTGTAATTTCCTCAAGAGGTTTAGAGTAATTGTCCCTCCATTAAGCTCTTTAATTGGTTTGAAGTTACTTTCTCTGTATGAGGATAGGGAATGTCACAATTTCATTCGCTGTTATCTTGTTGTTATCTTGTTACCCTCTCCTCTGAATGGACTGTTAACAATTTAACTTGGTAGCATCCGTGCAGGAGAATTAATTCCCTTTTCTCCAAAACCTTCCAGCATTTATTGTTTGTAGACTTTTTGACAAAGGTCATTTTTGACCAGTGTGAGGCAGTACCTCATAGTTTTGATTTGCATTTTGGTAAGATTGCAGGGTGTGGAGGCTTTTCATGGGATTAAAAAAAAAAAAAGTGTGAGTAAAACTAATATATCGAGATTGGCCTCTTGACAGTCTGCCCTCTCTTTTGAATTCTTTTTCCAGGACCCACCCGAGGACATTTATTGAAGACGGGTGTTTTTTTTTTTTCATTAAATCCCTGCTGCTGCTGCTGCTGCTGCTGCTGCTAAGTCGCTTCAGTCGTGTCCGACTTTGTGCGACCCCAGAGACGGCAGCCCACCAGGCTCCCCCGTCCCTGGGATTCTCCAGGCAAGAACACTGGAGTGGGTTGCCATTTCCTTCTCCAATGCATGAAAGTGAAAAGTCAAAGTGAAGTCGCTCAGTCGTGTCCGACTCTTCGCGACCCCGTGGACTGCAGCCTACCAGGCTCCTCCGTCCATGGGATTTTCCAGGCAAGAGTACTGGAGTCGGGTGCCATCGCCTTCTCCGTAAATCCCTGCAAGCCTGGTAAATAACCAAGTGCCCATCCGCCCAGGTTTTTCAGTTGCTGTTACCAGACGTGGCCACAAGGCGGCAGCATTTCTTCATGCTCCGCTTTTGGTTCGACTTTAGTGTTTATTTTCTGTTGGAATACAGTTGATACCTGTTGGGCTTGTTTTAGGTTTACAAGAACTTGATTCAGTTATACATAAATGTATGTCTATTCTCTTATTTGTAGGGGTCTTTTCCCATATAGGTTCTTTCAGTGTTTTCAGTACACTTTCCTGTGCTATTCAGTAGGTTTTTTTGGATTATCTGATAATAAGCAGTATGTATGTTGATTCCAACTTCTTAATGTCTCCCTACCCTTCCCTTTTTTGAAATAATCATAGGTGAGTTTTATTAGTCTGAGTCTATTTCTGTTTATAAATCTGTTCACTTGAAAGAACTTACAGATTGCACCTGTAAGTGATGTAACATTTCTGTTTCCCTGACTTCTCTGAGTAGGATAAACCTCTTGGTCCATCTATGCGGCAGTTAATGGCATTATTTTTGTTGTTGTTCTTTTTGATGGCTGAGTGTATTCCAGCGTCTAGATGGATCAGTTCCTGTTCATTTCTCTCTGTTGATGGACACTTTGGTTGAAGCTCTGTCTTGGAACTTGTGACTAGTGCTGCCATGAAAACAGAGGAGCAGGTATCACTTTAAATTGTGATTTTATCCAGATCTGAGGGAAGGAGTGGGCTTGCTTCATCAGGTGGTAACTATATTTAATGTTTTAAGGAATCTCCATACTGTGTTTCTTGTGGCTGCACCCACCCATTTCCATCCCCGCCCACAGTGTAGGAGGTTTCCCTGTTCCCCTCAGCCTTTGAACCATTGAATCTTTGTAGATCTTTTGGAGGGTGGTCATTCTGAGGGGGTGAACTGATACCTTGTTGCAGTTTGATTGGCATTTCTCTAACAGTGATGCTGAGCATCTTTTCATAGGCTTTGTGGCCATCTCGATGCCGCCTTTCAAGATACATCCATTTAGATCTTTGGCCAATTTTTTCTCTTGGGTTGATTGTATTTTGATGTTGAGCTGCAGGAGCTGTTTGCATGTTTTGGAGATGAATACGTTGCTTTTAAATTCGGTTGCATTTTCCCCCTGATGTTCAGAGTTGTGTTTTTCTTTCGTTTTGGGTTTCCCTTGCTGTGCAAAAGCTTTTGAAGTTAATGAAGTCCCTTTTGTTGAGTCTTATTTTTCATTATCCTAAAAGTGGATCCAAAAACAATTTGCTGCGATTTGTGTCAAACCGTGTTCTGCCTGTATTTTCCTTAAGAGGGTTAGAGTAATCGTCCCTCAGTTTAGTTCTTTAATGGATTTGAAATGTCTTTTTCTGTAGTGGTTAGGGACTGTGAATTTCATCATTTTTCACTTGTTTAAGGAGCCTCCACCCTCTCCTCCAAACTGGTTGTTAGCAATTTACTTTGCCCGCATCAGTGTAGAAAGGTTCCCTTTATTCCACAACCGCTCCAGCATTTACTATTCGTAGACTTTTTGACAAAGGCCATTTAACCAATGTGAGGTGATACTTCCTTGTAGTTTTGATCTGGGTTTTTTATAAGAGTTCATGATGTGAAGGCCGTTCATGTGATTTTTTTAAAAAAACAGTGTGAGTAAAACTGACCTCTCAAGGTTGGCCTCTGGACCGTCTGCTCTGCTTTAAATTCTTTTTCCAGGACCTACTCGAGGGCATTAGTTGAGGACAGGTGTTTTTTTCCTAGGTCCGAGCAGGCCTGGTGAATATTAAGTGCCCATCAGCGCAGGTTTTTCAGTTGATGTTACCAAAAGCGGCCACAAGGTGGCAGCATTTCTTCATGCCCACCAGAGCCTTAGGGCAAGTCCTGTTCTGGGTTGTTAATAAGAATGGATACACCCAAGGCTGTGTCTCCTTCCTTCTTCTCTCTGAGCCTTTATCCCCCGACAGATCTCAACGATTGCCACACCACTCTGCAGAAGGAGCTGTCCTCTCAGTGGGGTGACCCTAAGGAAGGAGGCTGGAGGTGGGAACCCTGCCACCAGGAGACAGGGAGCCCACAGCACGTTGCAAAGCTCTTCCAGCCCAGAGACCCCACCATCCTTTGGGGGCGCTAGGGTTGGCTCTGCTGCAGGAGGGTCCCCTGGATCTGGAGATTGTAGGCTCATGCAGAGGGGAACAGGCAGTCCAAGTCCAAGGGGTGGGGGGGCAGTGGGGGGCTGTTTGCCTGGCAAACCCTCCCCAGCGCCCTCAGCCCCAGGACAGTCCCGCCTGGGGACTCAAGCCTGCTCAGACTCCAGGGATGTGACACCAGCCCAGGTCCCCAAGGCCAGAAGGGAACAGAGTCAGCAGTTCTTTTCTCTTTTTTAAAAAAATGTTTTTGAATTGTAGTTTACAGGTGACTTACATTGTGATGGCTTGTACAGAAACTTGATTCATTTATTCGTAGAAGTACATATATTCTTTATCGGTTTCTTTTCCCATAGAGGTTATTTCAGAGTTTTGAGAGGGTTTCTTGTGCTCTGTGGCGGGTCCTTGTGGATTATTCTAGAAGTATAAATAGTAGTGTGTTTATATTATTCTCAACCTGCTAGTTTCTCCCCCCCCCCCCCCACACACACACACATTTCACTTTGGGGACTATAAATTTATTGTCTAAGTCTGTGAAGCTGTTTCTGTTTTGTAAAGAAGTTCACTTGTATCCATGTTTAGGTTCCACCTAGGAGTGGTATTATATGATATATGTTTTTTCCAAATGTAAACAAAGGCCCAGAAGGGCATCCTGTGTGAGTGATGTAAGTCTCCTCTCACTGGGCTCTCACCCAGGACTCCGGCACTGCTTACCCCGTGTGTGGTACTTAGTCTCTGTCTTAAATAAATAAACTGCTTCTCTGTGTGCTTGCCCAGACATTCTGCCCTGTCCCTAATAGTGAACTTTGTATCTGTTTTTACAGGGTTTGCCTCTTTGAGACATTCTTGCTTTCAAGCAGAGGAAAGACCCAGGGTCACTTTGCTTCTGGCCTCTGGCCCCTGCTGGTCTGGCAGTGAGGACTCCTGGTTCTCATCCGGGCTCCCCACATTCAGTTCAGGACGGCTCACTGCTGCCTGCGAGACCACTTGGTGCTGAAACCAGAAATCCAGGAGTTCAAGGTTTGCATTAAAGCAACATTGGGATGGACATGATCGAAAGGAACATCGATGGACATGAGTTTGAGTAAACTCTGGGAGTTGGTGATGGACAGGGAGGCCGGGCGTGCTGCAGTCCATGGGGTCGCAAAGAGTCGGACATGACTGAGCGACTGAACTGAACTGAATATTGGGAAGATAATGTTATATGTGGCCAGGACTCTCTAAGACTACACTGAATTTGATTAGGTAAATAAATTTTGTGATTAATAGTAAGCTGTGACCAGAATGGGATTTGGTTTTCTCTCCCTATTAAGAGAATAAAGTTTTCTTAGAATGTGGCTTTTGATAACAGTCTACGTAAATTTCTTTGCCTTCAGATCAGATCAGATCAGTCGCTTAGTCGTGTCCGACTCTTTGCGACCCCATGAATCGCAGCAAGCCAGGCCTCCCTGTCCATCACCAACTCCTGGAGTTCACTCAGACTCATGTCCATCGAGTCAGTGATGCCATCCAGCCATTTTATCCCAAACAATTTTATTTTTCATGTCTCTCAGAGGGATTTGAGGTAGGAGATAGAAGGGCCCCTAGGCTGGAAAGCTGGAGTCTGTCAGGTGGAGTAAAGTTGAAGCTCTGTTCTCACCAGACACTCCAAGGACAAAGCTAGTGGCAGAAGCTGAGCCCTGCTGGGGTCAAGAGATAAAATGCCCATTCCTGAGGACAAGCAGAGCTTCCCTCTCTGCACACGCGCAGGAAGGCTGCTTGGAGCTGAGAAGACCATGTGGCCCCATCCCATAATAAGTGTGGACATGCACCGCAGGCCTCTGTGGTGGGATCAGTGTGAGGGAAAAGTTGCACATGCGTGCTGGAGAGGGTCCAGGGACGAGTGGGTGGGGAGGGTGGGACCCTGGGGAGAGGAGGGGAGGGGAGGGGAGGGTGGGACCCTGGGGAGGAAAGAGGTGGAGAAGCAGGGCGGGGTGGGCGGGGCCCTGCCAAGGTGGAGCCTCTGGGTAGGTGGTGCAAGGTGGGGCCTTAGTGATTTGGGTCTTAGGCTCTTTGTCCACTACCTTTCAGAGAACAGTTGTTGAGTGTAGGTTTTTGTTTGTTTGTTTGTTTAAAAGGTACCCAGGCTTGGTGAGGGCCTTCCCAGGTGGCTCAGCAGTAAAGAATCTGCCTGAGATGCAGAAAAGGCAGGAGACGTCACTGGTTGGACACCTGGCTCAGAAAGATACCTTGAGGAGGGCCTGGCAACCCATTCCAGAATTCCTACCTGGAGAATCCAATGGACAGAGGAGACTGGCGGGCCAATCCATCGGGTCGCAAAGAGTTGGACACGACTGAAGCGACTGAGCACACACGAGGGCTGGTGGGTATTAACTGCCCAGCAGATGTTTACAGTTGCTTTTACCAGGGTCAGGATTAAGTCAAAACCAGAGTCATACCAGAGTGAGGCCTAAGCACGTACCACGGTCAGGCCTGAGTGTGGACCAGAGTCTGTCCTAAGTGAGTACGACAGACAGGCATAGGAGTGGACCAGGGTCAGGCCAAAATAAGGACCAGAGTCAGGGCTTAGCACGCACCAGAATCAGGTCTCAGGATAGACCTGAGTCAGGGTAAGTAAGTACCAGAGTCAGGCCTTATGTGGACCAGAGTTTGCCTGAGTGTGGACGAGAGTCAGGCCTGAGTTTGCACCAGAGTGAAGCCTTAGCCTGGTCCAAAGTCAGGGCTGAGTGTGCACCAGAGTCAGGCCTGAGTGTGACCAGAGTCAGGGCTGAGTGTGCACCAGAGTCAGGCCTGAGTGTGCACCAGAGTCACGGCTGAGTGTGCACCAGAGTCAGGCCTGAGTATTTCCAGAGTCAGGCCTGAGTGGGACCAGAGTGACACCTGAGTGTGCACCAGAGTCAGGCCTGAGTGTGACCAGAGTCAGGCCTGAGTGTGGAACCGAGTCTTCCTGATGCTTGACTATTCCTCACTTAGGCCTCACTCTGGTCTACACCAAGGCCTGACTCTTGTACCCACTCAGGCCAGACTCGGATCCACACTCAGTACAGACTCAGGTCCACAGTGAGGCATGGTTCTGGTCCACACTCAGGCCTGACTCTAAACCACTGAAGGCCTGACTCTCGTCCACTTTCAGGGCTGACTGGTCCACGTTAATCCTGACTCTGGCTCACACTGAGGCCTGACAGTGGCCACTCTCAGGCCTGACTGGGGTTCTCACTGAGGCCTCATACTGTCCCACCCTACAGCCTGACTCTAGTCCACACTTAGGCTTGAGTCTGGTCCTCAGTTAGGCCGACTCTGGTCAAGGCTAAGGCCTGGTTCCACACTAGGGCCTGAATCTGCTGCTCACTAAGGTCCGTACATCATAAATCAGTTCAACCCCAGATAAAATATAATTAGAGCTGGCAAGACCTTAGTCAGAAACTAACAGAAAATTTCAGAGCTATTATCCAGCAATAAAAAATAAATTAAAAAAATCATATATGTGTATAAACTTTCAGTGATTGGGCTCCATGCCTGCAGAGAGAGCTGGAGAAAAAATAATATTTTAGAAGACAGCCACACCCCAGCGATATCGGCAGCTCTAGGTTCAATAACCAAGACAGCGAAGCAACCTACGCTTAGAAGGAGAGATGACAGATAGAAAAGATGCAGTGCAGATACACAGGGCGATATTATCTACCACAATATGCGATGAAATTGCGTCTTTTCCAGCCATGGTGACAGAAAACATATGATCGTGATCTCGGGGAGACAGCAGTGAGCAGGCCTGGATAGAGATCTCGGCTCCCTGCCCGGAGCTGAACCAGGGTGCCCTGGATGAAAAGCAGGACTGCCAGCCACGAGACTGCCAGTGGCCAGAGTGTAGAAGCAAAGTGACCCTCGGTCGTTCCCTGGTTTGAACCCAAGAATATTTTAAGGAGGCAAGAAGCATAAATACGTATAGAAGTCCATTATTATCGACACAGTGTAGCATCTTGGAGAGCATAGAGAAATGCAGGGTGTTTAAGAGAGAAGCAGCTCAGAGATAAAGAACCGAGAGAAGTGTGTGTGTCCTGTGGAGGAGCCCAGGAAAAGGTGATGTAAATCCCTCATTTAGGACCATCCTTCCGGGTCTTTGGTCACCTTTGAGCAATTACCTTGTCTCTTTTTTCACATCTGACTGGTCCCTGCACCCTCCCCAAGATGTGGGCATGACATTTGCTAAGATTGATCCCCCACAAGGCCTGTGGGTTCATGTCCACACTTATTATGGGATGGGGCCCCTCCCTTTTTGGCCATCAAGGAGGCTTCCTGCCCTTGTACAGAGAAGTCTTCTTTGACCTCAGGAGTGGGCCCCGTATCTCTTTACTCCCACAGACTTCAGCTTCTGCCACTAGATTTGCCCTTGGAGTGTGTGAGTGAGAACAAAGCTTCAATTTCACTCCACACAAATACCAACTGTCCAGCCCAGAGGCCCCTCTATCTCCTACGTCAAATCCTGCTGAGAAACATGAACCCCAAAAATCTTTATTGGGAGGCTGAAGGGCGAAGGTCTGTCTTCTGTAGCTTCTTCAGGCTGGCATGGGGCTCATAGACCTTACCTAGCTGGGGTCATGGAGCTCTCGTCCTGTCTCATTCAGGGGCCCCAGGGTGACCTCTGTTGCTATCCCCACAGGATCTGTTCCGAAGACTAGCTGGAACCATTGTCTTGATGTGAAACCATCGTAGTCTGAAAGAGACAAACATAACAAGTGGATTTAAAAAGTCAGGGGCCAAAGATCTGTGATTAATTATCACAAATTATTGTGAGCAGGAGCTATAGCAGGAGTGAGAATCAGTTACGTTTTTCAGCAATTTTGAGCCTGGTCCAGACAGAGTCAGCACGGGTGGTGCCCTGTGCAAAGGAATGGAGCCTTTGGCGTGGTCTTACATACTTTCGATGTCTCTTGTATTAGCCCGGAGTGACTGATGAGGGTATGACAGGCTCAGGTTCCAGTAGTTGGAGGAGTGACAACCTGAACAGTAATGTGAAAAATCAATCACAATTTTTCCCAGGAGAATAAGCTGGATTCCCAGTCTAGACCTGGCAGGCACTTCAAGGAGACCGGTAGCCTGGTAGCCAGTTGTCTAGTTGTGTCTAAGTAGGTTCTAGCTGCTGACGTGGTATTCACATATTAATTCACATATTAGTCAGAGCAGTTGTCACTGTTACTGACTCTAGTGCTCCTCTAGGCATGAGAAGAGGCAAGAATCTGGGCTCGTGAGAACCTTTACTGAGAGCATCTGACTATCTGAAGGCCTGTTCTGCCAGCTTCCCCAGAGCGCAGATGCCCCGTTCCCGATCTCCCCACTCAGTGCCTTTCAGGGCTGCTGAAGGGCAGCCGCTGCAGCGGGTCCTGATTGAGTCCTAGCAGAGGCAGACAGCAAGTGCCGGTTTTCAGTTGGCACGGCCCCTTCGTGGCAATTTGACCGTGGTTTTGGGGGCGCTTCATGTCCATTTCCTCCCATGGTGCTAGGAATGTTCAGTCCTAAATCTGGCAAAGATTCTGCTGACAGGCCACTCAGTGCGGTGTTACGGGACTAACCCAAAAAACAGGAGCCAAGAGACGCTGGATCACCTGTCTCAGCAGCCTCTATGGTCCGTGAAAACGTTCCCTCTTGTTGCTTCTTCCCATAGCTAGAGTTTCACCGTTACCCTCACTGATCACATATCATCATTTTATCAGAGGCTCAGCCACACACTTGGTAACGCAAGAAACAATTGTACAAAGCAGACAGAAGAGGAAATAATGCAGCTAGCAGTATCAATAGGACCATAAGTAAGAATCTGAGACCCTGTTTTAAGTACAGTTAGCATGTCCGAGGTCCTCTGACTTAGTTTGTTAAATAACTGTAGCCTGGTGTTAATCTCCTGGCTGTAGACCATGGAGATTCTGACCCTTATCCAAAGACTGATTACTGAGATAAGTTTTAGAAATAAACTTAGAGAGCCCCTTAATAATTCAGTTAACTCTCATCAGCATTATAACATAAACGCAAGGAACTATGTCATAAGAGTTTCTTAGTAAATATAGACCTTAATTAACAAAACTGGAATTTAATATTTAGTGAAACTTTTTTTTTTTCTAAAATTGCCTCTATTTTCATTAAACTAGGCCAAGACTAATTTGTTTTAAAAATAAGTTTGGGTGCTGACCACAAAGGCTTCTTCTACATGGACTCTGCTGTAATTCCTCAGGAATCTTAGACTAAATTCCCCAAAGGCCTCTCAAGGCCAAGAATTTATTAACTTGTTCTACTTTCCCCCATTTATAAATGACTGACTAGAGAATAGAATTATCATGACTTTTTTACAACAAAAATGTTTCCAGTCTTTATATCTTCTCTCACTGACAACACATATCCGACTTGCCATACACACTGAAACATTTTCCTTGTCACTTTAGTAGATTTGAGTCCATAATTTTTAATCTTTAAAAAATGAACCCCTAGTGAAAATCAAGAAGAAAGCAATTGTGAACTCTCTGTTGCATTGGCAGTCTCTGATCAGCAAATTCAAGAACGTATTTTAGAACCTCTAAAAACATGTATTTTTTCAAAGTAGTTTTTCTCAATGTAATACAAGGCATGTGTCTAGTAGATACGTGTCTGTGTATAACTGAATGAAGTTCCTGAAAACCAAAAACAAACACAACATCGGAAACCACAGTCTACTCCAAGAGAATATAAAAATTTACCAAAATAATAGAGTGGGGCATGAAGAAATGTTGCCACCTTGTGGCCACTTTGGGTAGCAACAATTTAAAACCTGTGAAGATGGGTGCGTAATATCCCCAGGCCTTCATGGATGCGAGGAAAAAACACCTGTTGTCAACGAACGACCTTAGGTAGATCCTGGAAAAAGAATTCAAAACCTGGCAATTGGTCAAGAAGCCAGTCTTACTCACACTCGTTCAAAATAATCACACGAAAAGATTTCAGTATCACTAAAACTTCCTGCTGCTGCTGCTGCTAAGTCGCTTCAGTCGCGTCCAACTCCGTGCAACCCCATAGACGGCAGCCCACCAGGCTCCCCCGTCCCTGGGATTCTGCAGGCAAGAATACTGGAGTGGGTTGCCATTGCCTTCTCCACAATAAAACTTACAGAAATTCGAATCAAAACTACAATGAAGGTATCACCTCACTCCGATCAGAATGGCCACTGGCAAAAAGTCTGCAAACAATAAATGCTGGAGAGGGTGTGGGGAAATGGGAACCGTCTTACACTGATGGCTGGCAAGGTAAGCTGTTAACCGTCAGCATGGAGGAACAGGGTGGAGGTTCCTCAAACAAGTGAAAAGACGATGAAATTACTACACTGCTTAACCCCATGCAGAAAAACATACGCCAAATCAATTAGAGATCTAAATGGAGGGATGGATACTATAAAGCTCTTGAGGAAAATATACAGAACATGCCTTGATATAAATCGCAGCCAGTTCTTTTTGGATTCATTCTTAGAATAATACAATAAAATAAACAAATGGGACCTCATTAACCTTAAAAGCATTTTAGCAGCAGGATAAACCATAAATGAAAGAAAAAGACAACCCTCAGAATGGGTGGGGGAAAAAGTGTTTGCAAATGGAGATACAAGGAATTCATCTCCAAAACATGCCAACAGTCCATGCAGCTCAATTAAAAAAAACAAGCAATCGAAAAGTGGGCCAAAGATCGAAATGGGCGTTTCTCCAAAGAAGGCATCCAGGTGGCCATAAAGTACGCAAAAGATGCTCAGCGTCCCTAATTGTTCAGTTCAAGAGAAATACAAATCAAAAGTTCAATGAGATATCACTTCACACCAGTTAGCATGGCCATCTCAAAAATTCGACAACAATAAATGCTGGAGGGGGTGTGGAGAGAAGGGAACCCTCCTACCCTGGGTGGGAATGTAAATCAGTGCATCCACTCTGGAGACCAGTATGGAGGGGCTTTCAGATACTCAGCAACAAAGTACCACGTACCCCAGCCATCCCATGCCTGGGCATGGATCCTGGGAAAACCAAATTTTCAAGATACTGCACGCCAACAATCATGGCAGCACTGGATACAATTGCCAAGATACAAAAATACCTAAGTGTAGAAGGACAGGTGAACGGTTAAAGAAGCCGGGGTATAGACACACAAAGCGGCATTACCCAGACACGAAAGGATGACAGAAAGCCACTTCCAGTCACAGGGAAGAGCCAGAGACGTCACACTAGGGGAAGTAAGTGAGACAAAGTATCACCTGTTATGGCTTCTAGGTGGAATCCAAACACGGAAACAAATGAACTTCTTTACAAAACAGTAACAGCTTCAAACACTTAGTAAAGAAACGTGTTACCAAAAAGGAAAGGCCGGGTGCAGGGAGAAATATTTGTTGAGAATAACATATACACACTATTAGTTATAAAATGCGAAGAGTTGACTCAGTGGAAAAGACTCTGATGCTGGGAGGGATTGGGGGCAGGAGGAGAAGGGGACGACAGAGGATGAGATGGCTGGATGGCCTCACTGACTCGATGGACGAGAGTCTGAGCGAACTCCAGGAGTTGGTGATGGACAGGGAGGCCTGGCGTGCTGCGATTCATGGGGTCGCAAAGAGTCGGACACGACTGAGTGACTGAACTGAACTGAACTGAATCCATAAGGACCCACTGTAGAGCACAAGGAACCCTACTTTGACTGTAAATAACATATATGAGAAAAAGAACCCCAAAAGAACATATATACATCTATGTATAAATGAATAACGTTGCTTTACACATTAAAAAGAAAAAACCCACAACAGTGCAAATCACCTATATACTCGAATTTAAAATAAACATAACAGGAAAGAAAGAAAGCCAAAAGAACTGCTGACTCTGTTCCCCTCGGGCCTTGGGACCTGGGCTGGCGTCACACTCCTGGGGCCTGAGCAGGCTGGGTCCCCAGGCGGGGCTGTCCTGGGGCTGAGGGCGCTGGGGAGGATATGCCAGCCAATAAGCCCCCCACCCCGGTGGACATGGACTTCCTGTCCCCCTCTGCATGAGTCCACAGTCTCCAGATCCTGTGGGACCCTCCTGCAGCAGAACTAAATCTAGTGCCCCCAAAGGATGGTGGGGTCTCTGGGCTGGAAGAGCTTTGGAAAGTGCTCTGGGTTCCGTGTCTCCTGGTGGCAGGGTTCCCAGCTCCAGCCTCCTTCCTTAGGGTCACCCCACTGAGAGGACAGGTCCCTCTGCAGAGTGGTGTTGCAATCATTGGGATCGCCTGGGGGATGAAGGCTAAGGGGGAAGAAATAAGGAGACACAAGCCTTAGGCTTCCCAGGTGGCGCTAGTGGTAAAGAATCCACCTGCCAATGCAGGAGACATAGGAGAAGCGGGTTCAATCCCTGGGTCGGGAAGATCCCCGGGATGCATTCTCATTGACAACCCAGAAACCGGATTTGCCCTAAGGCTCTGGTTGCCCAGGTAACCAGAGCGGGCATGAAGAAATGCTGCCACCTTGTGGTCATTCCCCGTAACAACCACTTGAAAACCGGGGCTGTTGGGCTCGGCTCTAAATGACACCAGCCCTAAAGAAATCTTCCGGGGTAAATCACATGAAGAGAACTCAAAACAGGGCTGACTGTCAAGAAGCCACTTTCCAGAGGTTAACTGTACTCGCCCGTAGAAGGTAAAAAGCCCATGGAAAGATACTCAACATCAGGAAGTATTAAAGAAATGCAACTTAAAACTACCATGAGCCATCTTCTCACACGGCTCAGAACGGCCATCCTCAAAAGATCTTCGAAGTTTAAGTGCTGCCGAGGGCTAGGGGAACAGGGAACCCTCCTACACCGTGGGCAGGGTTGTAAATGGGTGGGTGCAGCCACGAAGGAAAATATCTGGAGGCTCCTTGAAACACGAAATAGAGAGTTACCACGTTTTCCAGCAATACCACTCCTTGCTTCGATCTGGAAAAAACTCCTAATTCAAAGGAATATGTACATTTCTATTTTCAGGGCAGCACTACTCACAATAGCCAAGTCAGAGCATTAACAAAAATATCCGTCAACAGAAAAATGAAGACGAACTGGCCCATCTATACAGTGGAATACACTCAGAAAAAAAAAACTACCATGAGCAGCAGCATGGATGTACTGAGAGATTATCACACTGAGGTATGAGACCAAAGACAAACATCCTAAAATAATACTTAAAGGTGGAAGCCAGAAATTCATGCAAATGAAACAATTTGCAAATAGAAACAGACTCAGAGTTAAAAAAAAACAACTCATGATTATTTTTTTAAAACGTTGCAGGAGGGATACACTAAGAGGAATTAAAATGCTCACATTACTACGTATCAAACAGGTAATCTAAAAGGACCAGCTGAAGAGCTCAGCAAGTTGAAGGAAACACACTGTGACAACCTTCCCGGGAAAAGATCCCCCAAAAGAACAGCGGTACATCTGTTTATGACTGAATCAAGTTCCTGAACACCTAAAACAAACACAGAGTCGGAAATCAACTCTATTAGAAAAAAATAAATTACCAAAAAAAGTGGAGGATGAAAAATGCTGCCGCCTTGTGGCTACTTTTGGTAACAACAACTGAAAAACCTGTGCTGACCAGTCCTTCAGGCATGTTAAGTAAATACACCTGTTCTCAACAAATGTCCTGGGGTAGGTCCTGGAAAAAGATTTCAAAACAGGGCAGGTGGTCAAGAGGCCAACGTAACTTGTTAATAGCCAGGACAGAGGACAGGGAGGAGGGTCCTTAAACAAGCAAAAAGAGAATGAAATTACAACACTCCCTAACCATTTAAAGAAAAACTCCAAATTAGTTAAAGAACTAAACGGAGAGACAATTACTCCCTACCATTAGAGGAAAGCATAGGAAAAACAGGCTTTGACATAAATCACAGCAAATTCCCTCAGGATCCACCTCTTAGAATAAGGAAAAAATAGAAGAAAGAAAAACTCAGCAAGGGACCTCATTAACCTTAAAAGCACTTACACAGCAAGGGAAACCATAACGAACGAAAATGACAACCCTCAGAGTGGGAAAAAACTTTACAAGCAAATATATCAACAAGTAATTCATCTGCAAAACAAGCAAACAGCGCATGCAGCTCGATTTAAACACACACACACACACACACCAGAAATGGGCCAAAGATCTAAACGGATATTTGTTCAAAGAATGTATCCAGATCGCTATAAGGCACATGAAAAGATGCTCAGCATCTCTAATGATTGGAGAAATGCAAATCAAAATGACAACGAGGTATCAGCTAAAATCACTGAGAGTGAGTATCCTCCAAAAGGTCTACAAAGATTAAACTCTGCCAGGAGCCTGGGGAAAAGGAATCCTTCTACCCTGGGGATGTAAATAGGTGGGTGTGGCAAAGAAGGAAACCAGCGTTGAGATTCCTTAAAACACTAACAGGGAGTTACTAACGCCCTGGAAGCCAACTCCTTGCCTTAGATCCGGAAAAAATAAAAGATTTAAATGATATGTGCATGTACCCTTATTTTTGCTGCTGCTGCTGCTAAGTCACTTCAGTCGTGTCCGACTCAGTGTGACCCCATAGACGGCGGCCCACCAGGCTCCCCCGTCCCTGGGATTCTCCAGGCAAGAACCCTGGAGTGGGTTGCCATTTCCTTCTCCAATGCATGAACGTGAAAAGTGAAAGTGAAGTTGCTCAGTCATATCTGACTCTTAGCGACCCCGTGGACCGCAGCCTACCAGGCTCCTCCGTCCATGGGATTTTCCAGGCAAGAGTACTGCAGTGGGGTGCCATTGCCTTCTCCGACTTTAGGACAGCACTATTGACTATATTGAAGACAGAGTGTTAAACAAAATGTCCATCGACACAAAAATGAAGGTAACTGGTCCATCTAGACATCGGAATACATTCAACCAGCAACAGAAGAAGAAAGTGGCCTGGATGGACGGAGGGGACGTAAGGAAAGCACACATCTCCTCAACTTGCGTCCTCAGGTGGGTCCGGGGAAAAGAATTCAAAACAGGGCAGACGGTCAAGAGGCCAATCTTGAAAGGCGGGTTTTAATCACAGTTTTGTTTGTTTGTTTTTTTAATCAAATGGAAACCTTTCGATATGAAGTAATTTTAGAGAAATTCAAATAAAAACTACAACTAGGAATGAGCTAGTCCCAGTCAGAATGGCTAGTGTCAAAAACTCTACAAACAGTAAATGCTGGAGGGGTTTTGGAGAAAAAGAAATTCTCCCACATTGATGCTAGTAATGTCAATTGTTAACAGCCAGAGCAGAGGATGGTGTGGGAGGCTCCTGAAACAAGTGAAAAGTGAATGAAATTGCATTTCTCCCTAACCTCATACAGAAAAGAAACTCCAAATCGATTAAAGAACTAAATGGAGGGATGGATACTCTAAACTTCTTGAGGAAAATAGGGCAAGACAGGTTTTGGAATAAATCCCAGCAAGTTCTTGGTTTCCCTCTTAGGATAACAACAACAACAACATCAAAACCTCAACAAAAGTAACCTCATTGATCTCAGAAGCTTTAGCACAGCAAGGGCAGCCCTAAATGAAAGAAAAAGACAACTTAAATTGGGGAAATGGTTACACTTGATTTGGAACACGTGTACACCCGTGGCGGATTCATTTTGATGTATGGCAAAACCAATACAATCTTGTAATTATCTGCCAATTAAAATAAATAAATTTATATTAAAAAATTAAAATAAAAACAATTTATTCATCTCCGAAAACATGCAAACAGTTCATTCAGCTCAACATCAAAAATCAATCAATAGAAAAATAGGCCAAAGATCTAAATACGCCTTTGTCTTCAGCTGGCATCCAGCTGGCCACAAAAAGCTCATGAAAAGATGATAAACACTACTGTTAAAAAAAATGCCCATCAAAACTGCAACGTGGTATCAACGCACACCCCTCAGAATGGCCATCTTCCAAAAGCTCTACGAAGATTAAATGACGCGGAAGGCGAAGCAAACGCGAAGTCTTCCTACACTGTGGGCGGGGATGTAAATCAGTGGGGGCGGTAACGAAAGAAAGCAGTGTGAAGATTGCTGAAACACACTAAATATACTTACTGCATGATCCGGCAAGCCCACCCACATTGCCTTAGATCCGGAGAAAACCATAATTTAAAATGATACTTGCAACCCTATTTTCAAGGCAGCAATATTGACAACATTTAATAGCTTCCCCAGTGGCTCAGCTGATAAAGAATCCACCTGCAATGCGGGAGACCTGGGCTCGATCCCTAGATTGGGAAGATCCCCTGGAGGAGAGCGTGGGAACCCACTGCGGTATTTTTGCCTGGAGAATCCCCAAGAACAGCAGAGCCTGGCGGGTTACAGTCCATGGGGTCGCAGAGAGTCAGACACGACTGAGCGACTAAGCCCAGCAGAATAAAGAGCATCAGTCGAAATGTCCATCAATAGAGAAGTAAAGTCACTGACCCATCTACACACGGAAATCACTCAGCCGTCAGAAAGAGCGAAAAAATATCATTGTCAGCAGCATGGATGGACCGAGATTTATCATACTGAGTGAAGTCAGTCAGGAAGGGAAAGAAATATATCACTCACGGGTGGAATCTATAAATTCATACGAATCAAAGAATTTATAAAGAGAAACAGACTCTCAGACTTAGAAAACCAATTTATGATGATTAAAAAAAAAAAAACAGGTACAGGGAGGGAGACAGTAAGAGGTTGGGATTAACATATACTTACAACGTATTATCAGATAATCCAAAAGGACCTCCTGAATAACACAGAGAAGGCTACCGAACACCCTGAAAGAACCGACCTGGGACAAACCAGAAAAAGAACAGACACAGTTCTCTATGTAATTGAATCAAGTTCCTGTAAACCTGCAACAAGCACAACAGCGGAAATCAACTCTAGTCCAAGAGAAAATAAGTATTAATTTAGCCAACAGAACAGCGGAGCGTGATGTGCTGCCGCCTTGTGGCCGCTTTTGGTAACAACAGTGGGAAAACTGCAGACGGGCACTTAACATGCACCAGGACCAAGGGGCTGTGGGATACACCCGTCCTCAACTCATGTCCTCGGTGGGTTGGGGGGAAGATTCAGAACAGGGCCAATGATCACATGGCCGATCTCAAAAGATCAGTTTTACTCACACTGTTTTTAAAAATATCACATGAAAAGCTTTCAACATCATGAAATGTTCAGTTCAGTTCAGTGGCTCAGTCGTGTCCGACTCTTTGCGACCCCATGAATCGCAGCAGGCCAGGCCTCCCTGTCCATCACCAACTCCCGGAGTTCACCCAGACTCACGTCCATCGAGTCAGTGATGCCATCCAGCCATCTCATCCTCGGTCGTCCCCTTCTCCTCCTGCCCCCAATCCCTCCCAGCATCAGAGTCTTTTCCAATGAGTCAACTCTTCGCATGAGGTGGCCAAAGTACTGGAGTTTCCCCTTTAGCATCATTCCTTCCAAAGAAATCCCAGGGCTGATCTCCTTCAGAATGGACTGGTTGGATCTCCTTGCAGTCCAAGGGACTCTCAAGAGTCTTCTCCAACACCACAGTTTAAAAGCATCAATTCTTCGGCACTCAGCCTTCTTCACAGTCCAACTCTCTCATCTATACATGACCACAGGAAAAACCATAGCCTTGACTAGACGAACCTTTGTTGGCAAAGTAATGTCTCTGCTTTTGAATATGCTATCTAGGTTGGTCATAACTTTCCTTCCAAGGAGTAAGCGTCTTTTAATTTCATGGCTGCAGTCACCATCTGCAGTGATTTTGGAGCCCAAAAAAAGAAAGTCTGACACTGTTTCCCCATCTATTTCCCATGAAGTGATGGGACCGGATGCCATGATCTTCGTTTTCTGAATGTTGATCTTTAAGCCAACTTTTTCACTCTACATTTTCACTTTCATCAAGAGGCTCTTTAGTTCTTCTTCACTTTCTGCCATAAGGGTGGTGTCTTCTGCATATCTGAGGTTATTGAGATTTCTCCCGTCAATCTTGATTCCAGCTTGTGTTTCTTCCAGTCCACCGTTTCTCATGATGTACTCTGCATATAAGTTAAATAAGCAGGGTGACAATGAAATGTTACAGAAATGTAAATCAAAAAAGTACAAGGAGGTATCAGCTCATAATGGTCAGAACGGCCTTTGTCTATAAGCCTTAAAAACGATAAAGGCTGGAGAGGTTGTGGAGAAAAGGAAGCCCTCCTACGCTGATGCTGGGACTGTAAGTTGCTAACAGCCACGATAGAGGACGGAGTGGAGGTTCCTTCAACTTGTGAACAGTGAAAGAATTTACTCCTCTCCTTAACCGCTTACAGATGAAGGAATTTAAAATCGATTGAAGAATTTTATGTAGGGACGATTCCTCTAAATCTCTTGAGGAAAATATATGCAGAATACACTTTAACGTAAATCACAGCAAGTTCATTTTGGATCTATACTTAGAATTATTAAAAATAAAACTAAACTGAAAAAAAAGGCACCTCATTAACCTAAAAAGGTTTTGCACAGGAAGGGCAACCCTAAAGGAAAGAAAAAGACAACCCTCAGAATAGGAAAATCAATGTTTGCAACCGAAGTTAAAAATAAGGAATTCGTCTCCAAAGATGCAAACTGCTCACACAGCTCACGATAAAACAAACCTCTGAACGCAGCAGGAATACAGGAAAAGATCTAAACGGACATTTTCCAAAGGCATCCAGATGGCCATAGAGCGCGTGAAAAAATGCTCAGGACCACACTTCCAGAAATGTCAATTGAAACCGCAACCAGGTATCACTCACACCTCTCAGACAGCGCCCCCAAACCTACAAAGATTAAATGCTGCCGAGAGCGAAGGGAACAGGGACTCCTCCTACACTGTGGGCGGGGAAGGAAATGGGTGGGTGTGGCCACAGGGAAAATGGTAAGGACATTCCTTAAAACACTGCTGCTGCTGCTGCTACTAAGTCGGTCAGTCGTGTCCGACTCTGCGACCCCAGAGACGGCAGCCCACCAGGCTCCCCCGTCCCTGGCATTCTCCAGGCAAGAACACTGGAGTGGGTTGCCATTTCCTTCTCCAATCTTAAGACACTAATCATAGACTTACTACCTGATCTGGCAAGGCCACCCCTTGCTTTACATCCAGAGAAAATCATCATTGAAAATGACAGTTGCACCCCTGTTTTCAGGGCAGCACTATTGATTCTCCACGACAGAACATCAGCCAAAGTGTCCATCAATAGAGACGTAAAGAGGAACCTGTCCATCTAAACACCGGAATACACTCAGCCATCGGAACAAATGAAAAAACGTCATTTTCAGGAGCATGGATGGACTGAGAGTTTATGATACTGAATGAAGCCAGTCTGAGCGGGAAAGCAAACTCTTACACACGAGGGGAATCGATAAATTCCTCAAATGAACGAATTCATAAGCAGAAACAGACTCACAGACGTAGAAATACAAGTTTATGGTTTTTTTTTAAAGGTTGGGGAAGGGAGACAATAAAAGACTGGGATTAACAGATACACACTACTTACTGTCAGATCATCCAAATGAACCTACTGAATAGCACAAGAAAGTACAAAACACACTGAAGGAACCTATATGAGAAAATACTCCGGAAAAGAACAGAATAGATGTACCTCTATGTATAACTGAATCAAGTTCCTGTCAGCCTAAGACAAACATAGCAGAAATCAACTCTACTTCAATAGAAAATAAAAATGAACAGCAGTAAATAAATTAACGGAAATAAATAATTGTGAAGCACAAGGAAATGCTGCCGCCTTGTGGCCGCTTTTGGTACAACAACGGAAAATCCTGGGCTGAGGGCACTTCCTATTCCCCAGGACTGAGGGGCTCTACGGAGAAGGCAATGGCACCCCACTCCAGTCCTCTTGCCTGGAAAACCCCATGGACGGAGGAGCCTGGTAGGCTGCAGTCCATGAGGTCGCTGAGAGTCGGACACGACTGAGCGACTTCACTTTGACTTTTCACTTTCATGCATTGAAGAAGGAAATGGCAACCCACTTCAGTGTTCTTGCCTGGAGAATCCCAGGGACGGGGGAGCCTGCTGGGCTGCCGTGTCTGGGGTCGCACAGAGTCGGACACGACTGAAGCGACTTGGCAAGCAAGAGAGGCTCTAAGGAAGAAACACCTGCCTCAAGAAATGTCCTAGGTGCGTCCGGGAAATTTTTCAAAACAGGGCAAAAGATCAAGAGGCCGATCTCCGAAGCTCGTTTTACTCACACTGTTATTAAAAATATCTCATGAGAAGCTTTCAACATCGTGAAATGTTATAGAAATGTAAATCAAAACTACAATGAGGCATGGGCTCATACTGGTCAGAATGGACTCTGTCAAAAAGTCTTAGAAAAAATAAAGGCTGGAGAGATTGTGGAGAAAAGAGAGCCCTCCTACGCTGATGCTGGGAATGTAAGTTGTGAATAACCAGGATACAGGACGGGGTGGAGGTTCCTTAAACAAGGGGAAAGTGAAAAAATTTACATCTCTGGCTAACCGCTTACAGACAAACTCCAAACCAATTAAAGAGTTAGCTGGAAGGACAATTACTCTAAACCTCTAGAGGAAAATATAGGCAGCGCACACTTTACATAAACCACAGCAAGATTTTATATATATATATATGCTCAGAATTATTCAAAATAAAACTTTTAAAAGGCACTTCATTAACCTGAAAAGATTTTGCACAGGAAGGGCAACCCTGAAGGAAAGAAAAACACAACCCCCAGAATGGGAAAATAAATGTTTGCAACCGAAGTGAAAAACAAGGAATTCATCACCAAAGATGCAAAGTGCTCACACAGTGAAAGTGAAAGCTGCTCAGTTGTGTCCGACTCTCTGTGACCCATGGACTGTACAGCCCGTGGAATTCTCCAGGCCAGAATACTGGAGTGGGTAGCCTTTCCCTTCTCCAGGGGATCTTCCCAACCCAGGGATCGAACCCAGGTCTCCTGCATTGCAGGCAGATTCTTTACCAGCTGAGCCACAAGGGAAGCCCCCCACAGCTTATGATCAAAAAAACAATCAACCCAGTAGAAAAACTGGCAAAAATCTAAATGGACATTTCTCCAAAGAAGGCACCCAGATGTCCATAAAGCACATAAAAAGATGCTCAGGACCACTCTTACAGAAATGCCAATCAAACTGCAACCAGGTAGCACTGACACCCCTCAGAAGAGCCATCCTCCAAAAGATCTACAAGGATGAAATGCTACAGAGGGCAAGGAAAACAGGGAATCCTCCTACACTGTGGGCGGGGATGGAAATGGGTGGGTGCAGCCACAGAAGAAAACAGTATGGAGATTCCTTGAACACTAACCATGCACTTACCGCATGGTCCGGCAAGCCCACTCCTGGTCTTAGATCGGTAGAAAGTCAAAACTGAAAACCATGGTTGCACCCCTATTTTCAGGGCAGCATTATTGACAATATCCAAGACAGAGCATAAACCAAAGCGTCCATCAATAGAGAAATAACGAGGAAACTGTCCATCAAAACACGGCAGTACACTCAGCCATCGAAACGAATGAAAAGTCATTTTTAGGAGCATGGATGGGCCGAGAGATTTATCATACTGAGTGAAGCCAGTCAGAGAGGGAAAGCAAAGGATGACATACAGGGAGAATCTATAAATTCCTCACGTGAACTAATTCATAAACTGAGACAGACTCACAGACGTAGAAACACGAGTTTACGATTTTTTTTTAAGTTTGGGGAAGGGAAACAATAAGAGATTGGGGCTTACAGATACACACTACTTACTGTCAGATAGATAATTGAAATGGACCTACTGAATAGCACGGGGAAGTCTACTGAACACTCTCAAAGAACCTGTATGGGAAAAGACCCCGAGAAAGAATAGAACAGATGTACCTCTGTGTATAACTGAACCAAGTTCCTGTCAACCTAAAATAAACACAACAGAAATCAACTCTACTTCAATAGAAAAGAAAAGTTAACCATAGTAAATAAATACATAATTGTGCAGCATAAGGACTGCAAGGAGATCCAACCAGTCCATTCTGAAGGAGATCAGCCCTGGGATGTTTTGGAAGGAATGATGCTAAAGCTGAAACTCCAATACTTTGGCCACCTCATGCAAAGAGTTGACTCATTGGAAAAGACTCTGATGCTGGGAGGGAATGGGGGCAGGAGGAGAAGGGGACGACTGAGGATGAGATGGCTGGATGACATCACCAACTTGATGGACGTGAGTTTGAGTGAACTCCGGGAGTTGGTGATGGACAGGGAGGCCTGGCGTGCTGCGATTCATGGGGTTGCAAAGAGTCGGACATGACTGAGTGACTGAAATGAACTGAAGGAATATAGACAAAAAAGTTTGTCCTCTCCTCCTCCTTGAAAATTCCAGACCCCTCTCTCCTTGGGGACCCCCGGACTTCTTATCAACCTGCCTAGGAACTGACTGTCTCACTCTTGAGTGAAGTCTATGGCCACATCCCGGAATGTCAGCCATCCCTGAAATACAAAGGACATATGCCATGTGACTGTGGGAAGACTTCCTAATGTGATCCAGGATGAAAACAGCACGTACAGAGAACTAGTTTTTCAATGAGAAGAGTGTCTGATGTTATACAATAATATACTTTTTTACGTAGTAATATGCTCTACCACATTTCTAACATGAGGAAAATAGGATGACAGATGATCCACAAAGCCACTTGTGCTTCCCTGGTGGCTCAGATGGTAAAGAACATGTCTGCAATGCGGGTGACCTGGATTTGATCCCTAGGTTGGGAAGATCCCCTGGAGAAGAGAATGGCAACCCACTCCAGTTTTCTTGCCTGGGGAATCTTATGGAGAGAGGAACCTGGCAGGCTATAGTCCACAGGGTCAGAGAGAGTGGGACATGACTGAACAACTATGATTCATTCATTCATGCATCTGGGAGAAAAATTATTAATGTGATCAACAGAGGCATATTTACTTTTAAGGGTTTTCCTTGTGTTCCTCAGGATAAATATCAATCAAAGCAGGAATATTTTTAAAAAGCACATTGTGATTCAAGAGTTCTAGGGTGGGGCCACAGTTTTCCATCTTGAACAAGCTTAGTTTTCACTAAATGTCTGGTTGATAAATGGCCATTGTGAATAGCACAGAGGTAAAAGAGCCATGGCAAATAGCCATGGCATCCAGTCCCATCACTTCATGGCAAATAGATGGGGGAACAGTGGAAACAGTGAGAGACTTTATTGTTTTGGGCTCCAAAATCACTGCAGATGGTGACTGCAGCCATGAAATTAAAAGACGCTTGGTCCTTGAAAGAAAAACTATGACCAACCTAGACAGCGTATTAAAAAGCAGAGACATTATTTTGCTGACAGAATTCCATCTAGTCAAAGCTATGGTTTTTCCACTAGTCATGTATGGATGTGAGAGCTGGACTATAAGGAAAGCTGAGCACCAAAGAATTGATGCTTTTGAACTGTGGTGTTGGAGAAGACTCTTGAGAGTCCCTTGAACTGCAAGAAGATCCAACCAGTCCATCCTAAAGGAAATCAGTCCTGAATATCCATTGGAAGGACTGATGCTGAAGCCGAAACTCCAATACTTTGACCACTTGATGCAAAGAACTGACTCACTGGAAAAGACCCTGATGCTGGGAAAGATTGAGGGCGGGAGAAGGGGACGACAAAGGTTGAGATGGTTGGATAGTGTCACGGACTCAGTGGATACGAGGCTGAGTAAGCTCTGGGAGTTGGTGATTGTCAGATGTCCTGCAGCCCATGGGGTCGCAAAGAGTCGGACACAACTGAGCGACTGAACTGAACTGAAAAGAGCCGGGTACAAATTCATAGTTATTACTGAACTTTATGCACTTTACAGATTTTACAGGTTTACTAGATTAGTAAGCAGAGAAAACAATCCTTTTGACTATTTCTGAACTACATAACTTTCTAACAGTTTTTTAATTTTAATCTTGAATGAGCCACATAAATAATTTTAGACAAAAAATATTGCTGTTCAAAATTGTTTGGAATATTTGATCAAATATTCAGAAAATGGTAGAGCTTGGGATTGACTTCAATGGGTCTGAACTCGATTTTATGTAAGAAGAATTAAGTCAACACAGAGACCTGACTGAGCAACTGAACTGAACTGAACGCAGAGACCACTCTACTGGATATTTTACCAGTTGAAGGTAACTGGCAAAAATATAAAAAAGAGAAAAAATGTCATATACTGTTAACATTTTCACGCACACAAACATACACCAGTTGGGAGACAAATTATTCATGTTTATAAAATCAGGAATAGATTTCTGTGCTTAAATCTTATAATTTATTTGTGGCAATATTCTGTATTTTTTAAATATATTAGGGTGCAAAAACACATAATGACATAAATTAGAGCTCTTGGTTCTGAATCTTTTATTCCTTTGAAAATCTCTATCATTTGTGGTGAATTAAATTTTAGATTTAACAGTTAAACATACATAAATAATAACATTTTTGTAAATATTGTAGAAAATAGAAAGAGGTGATAAGAATTCTGTCTGGAAAATGAGTGCAGAGTATATTACTAACAGAAATGATCAGACCTGGGCTTGAGTGATGAAAACCTCCATTCCCAAAATTGCAAGAACCTTACTAAACACAGGTGAGTGTTCATTTTCCAAAGCAAATGGAACTAAGAAGGCACACTTTGCTACATTAATTTTGGTAGTTTATACACGTCACCAAGTCTTTCAAAAATCCTTATCAAAGTAAAAAAGCAGGAACATCACACTTGCAGTATCACAGAAGCACCTGAACCAGGGAACGTGAGGTGTAGTGGGATAAATGTTAGCAGTGATCTGAATCCTGAAAAATATCAGTTTTATACAAAATTCACTTCTTATATAACTTCCATGTTCTGTATCCTAAGACTACACTTAAGAGTGAGTCCTTCCTACCAATATAGAGAAGGGTCTCTCATACTTTTCTCCTTCTTTTCCCCAAACTTCCTGTGGAATTCTGGACCACTAAGGTAATTCTATTCATAAGGGCAATTTCTTAATGCTGTTCTAAATGTCTGAAGTTGCATATATATGTAAATTCATCATTAATTTCCCCTACTTCTCTAAGATCCCAAGACTGAACCACATGCTAATGGGAATCTCAGAACCTAGGCCTCCCCTTGTTGATCTCTCACAAAGGGAATATTTTCAGCAGTTGAAAGGCACTCATTCAGGTTGAGAATTTTTCACGCTTTATCGGAGAAGGCAATGGCACCCCACTCCAGTACTCCTGCCTGGACAATCCCGTGGATGGAGCAGCCTGGGAGGCTGTGGTCCACGGGGTCGCTGAGGGTCGGACACGACTGCGCGAATTTACTTTCACTTTTCACTTTCATGCATTGGAGAAGGAAATGGCAACCCACTCCAGTGTTCTTGCCTGGAGAATCCCAGGGACGGGGGAGCCTGCTGGGCTGCCGTCTATGGGGTCACACAGAGTCGGACACGACTGAAGTGACTTAGCAGCAGCAGCATAGAAAGGCAGGATACAGACAAGGGAGACAAGGTTCTGGGACACAAGGTAGAAGTGACCTAAAGAGCCGGTCCTCACTCTAAGAAAAGGAAAAAAGAAGAAGTTGATAACAAACACCCCAGGCAGAAAATTAGAGGCAGAGAACTAAAGGTTTGCAGGTTCCCTCAGTTCAAGCATTTTAGGGGAAAAAGCAGACACAGCCCCAGACCTAGGATAGAACATGTACCTGAGAAGCTGCCCTTTGCTCCTCTTCTTTCTCCTTCTGTGTCTTCTCTGAGGATGTTATGTAGCAAACACACCTCTGCATCTTGAGAAAATACCTTCAAAGGCACAGGTCTTTAACCTGCAACCACCACAACTACAGAGGACCTTGAAAAGCTGAAAAAGACCCACCTCTCCTGTGCTGTCTCAGGAGAGATTCAGGAACAATCTCTTCCTACTTGGAGACCAGACTGTGAACTTATTTCTTGATTGTTCTCAGAGAGAACTCCTAACCCTCTGCTCACACAGACCATGTGAGCTGACTTCCCTGGTCCAAATCCAGCTAGACCAACGCTGCTGCCTCTCCTCAGACTGAAGCTAGGCCTCAGCTCTCACAGATGGACCAGCAGCCACGTCCTTAACCCGAGCCATCCTTTAGAAGCCCCTGGAGCACTTCCTACACACCACACTGATGCTCCCACAGGACCAAGAGAGAACTCTGTGGGGAGGTTATCGCTTAACACTGGTCATGTGATCTTGATAGGAAACCGGGTTGAAACCACTTAAAGATTCTTTCTGAACCATTTCAGTGCATATGAATCCCTCGAGGTCAGGTTCCCACTCTAAGAAATTATAAATCTGGAGGTCTGAAGAGGGGCCATGAAATGAGTCTTCAGCAAGTTCCCTGTTTATTTTGAGGCTTCTCCCCCAAGACCCACACTCAGGAGCCCTGAGTTTCAGCCCTCACACTCAGCACACCTGAGACCTCTCAGGAGAGGTTCTAGGGCAGGAATTTCTTAGGTTAAGGTTAGGACCAAGCAGAAAAAGCTCCAGTATTTGAGGTTCAGGCCTTTATAAGAGACTTTGGGTGAAGTGCTGTGGGCTCCCCAGGCTGAGCGTGGATGGGTCCATTCAAACCAAGAGCAGCAGGAATCTGGTGAGCTCTGAGGGTGTCACTGAAGGGGGGGCCTGTGCAGTAGACCCTGGGGTTCAGCAAGGCTGCTGATCTCTAGGTGGGTGGTCATCTAGTGCAGGTGCTCACAGGACTGGCTGGTGTGAGCTCAAGGACCTGCAGGCTGCCTGCTCCCCAGACAGACGCTGAGGCAGCAACAGCACGGAGCAGTCAGGGAGGCTCTCAACAATACTCTGTATAATCCTTATTAGAATCATCACAATGTCCCAGAAGTTACAGAGAGGGGGGGAAAGTACAATGGAGAAATGATGGGAAATATCCAAATATTTGAGGCTTAAAGGCAGTATGGAAACTAATTGTTACAGATATCATCCCTCTGTGCTAACAAAGAGTTTATTGTTAGGTATTCTTCCCTTCAGCCTTAAATCGGTAGGTTGACACTTCATTCCACACCAACTTCCTCACAAGAAACCATCCAGTTTTATTCACGTGTAATATCACACAGTCAGAATCAAACCTTTTCCAACCCACTGTGTAACTGAATAAAATACAGATGACAAGCATAAACAACAATATTTATTCCTCTGATACAATGATCTGAGAATGGTGATTTCTACGGTTACAAAATGGAGGCTAATCATTTACGAAACAAGACATACACTAATTACATGACTTTTCTGGGAGGGGTTTCCATACATTTCTAGGGTATCAGAGATGTCTTTATTTGAAACATGTCAACTAATATTCATGACTTCTGTTGATATTATAAAGATACATCAAGATTTCAGTGAACTGTCATTGTATTTTCCTTAAAAACAAGTGACATAACTATTGAAAATGTACATCGTACTTTAATATGTGGAATTACTCCCTGAACACTTACCTCATGGTGACCTATAGGGATATTTGACATGAATGACTAACACCTCCATTTAGATGTACATGTTACATTACTGTGTCCTTAATCTTCTAATGGAGAATAAATATAAATGATTTCTCACTAGGATAGAAGGCCTTGTCTTATCTTTGAGGTAGCAACCATCAAAACCATAACTTTGCATACACACTAGAAATGAAGCATAGCAGCATGGAGTAATTTGAGAGTTGAATAACATTTATTTTGGTTTTCAAATAATCACAAACCGTGTCAATATAAACAAAGATATATTGCTAATAATTGTACATTTATAAATACCAACCCTTCCTTGTGATCCATAATAACATATCAGTTTTCTATCTGTTTTAACTATGGATTATTGCCTACAATACTTCTCCTGAAGAGGAACTTCAAAAAACAGGATTGATGAAATGCTTTCTATTGTGCAGGCTTCCCTAATCGCTCAGTTGGTAAAGATCCGCCTCCCACTCCAGTATTCTGGCCTGGAGAACTCCATGCACAGTCCATGGGGTTGCAAAAAGTTGGACACGACTGAAGAGACTTTCACTTTTTCTAGTGTGCAATTTCTGGTATTTATGTAATTTAATTTTCATTAAATACTTTTCTACATTTTTTCATGCCATTCCTTATCTTTCTTAACTCAATGGTCTTGTATTTTCTCAAGTGTATGTTTAGGACAAACCTCTTCCATCACTTACTTTATTACTAGGGTTTCTCTCCAGTACATGCTGTCTGATGTCTAATATGGTGAGAGCTCTGATTAAAGCCGTTGCCACTCTCCTTACATTCATAAGGTTTTTCCTCCAATATGAATTCTCTGATGTTGAGTAAGATGTGAGTGCTTGATAAAGGCTTTTCCACATTCTTTACATTTGTAAGGTTTCTCTCCAGTATGAATTCTCTGGTGTTGAATAAGACTTGAGTGGTGACAGAAGGCTTTTCTGCATTCTGTACATTTATAAGGTTTCTCTCCAGTATGAATTCTCTGATGGTAAGTAAGACCTGAGTGCTTGCTAAAGTCTTTGCCACAATCTTTACATTTATAAGGCCTCTCCCCAGTATGAATTCGCTGGTGTTGAGTAAGAGTTGAGTTCTGACTAAAGGATTTCCCGCATTCTGTACATTTATAAGGTTTCTCTCCAGTATGAATTCTCTGATGGTAAGTAAGACCTGAGCACTGGTTAAATTCTTTGCCACAATCCTTACATTTATAAGGCTTCTCTCCAGTATGAATTCGTTGATGTTTAGCAAGAGTTGAGTAGTGACTGAAGGCTTTTCCGCATTCTTTACATTTATAAGATTTCTCTCCAGTATGGATTACTTGATGTTTAGTAAGATATGAGCGTTGTCTAAATGCTTTGCCACAATCCTTACATTTATAAGGCTTCTCTCCAGTATGAATTCTCTGATGGTAAGAAAGACCTGAGCACTGGTTAAATGCTTTGCCACAATCCTTACATTTATAAGGCTTCTCTCCAGTATGAATTCTCTGGTGTTGAGTAAGATTTGACTTCTGATTAAAGGCTTTGCCACACTTTGTACATTTGTATGATTTCTGCTGCATATGAGTTATCTGATGTTGAGTAAGACATAAGCTACAAGGAAACACCTTGCCACATTCTTTACATGTGTTTGGTTTCTCCCCTGCATGAACTCGCTGATGTAGACTGAAATGTGAACACCTAAAAGTGGCTTTGCCACCTTCCTTACCTTTGTAAGGTTTCTGCTCTGTATGGATTTGCTGATGTTGAGTAAGATTTGAGTTCTGATTAAAGGCTTTGCCACACTTTGTACATTTATAAGGCTTCTCCCCAGTGTGAATTCGCTGGTGTCGACTAAGATGTGAGCAAGACATAAATGCTTTTCCACATTCCTTACATTCGTAAGGTTTCTTGCCAGTGTGGATTTGCCGATCTTGACTAAGCTTTGAATTCTGATTAGAGGTGTTGCCACACTCTGTACATTTGAAAGGTTTCCATCCTGAATGAATTTTCCTTTGTCTACTTAGACTGGATGAGTTAGTAAAGGCTTTCTCACATTTCTTACACTTGTAACTTTTCTGCGGATTCTGAATACTCTGCTGTTGAGTGAGATTTGAAGACTGATTAGAAACATCACCATATTCACAATTATAAGTCTTCTCTCCAGTATGTGTACTCACATTTAGTGGAAGACCTGATATTTGATACAAGATATTCCTACATGTACTATTTTTAGAATCTCTGTCTGAAGATTGAGGTCCCTGATGTTTCATAGGGTTAGAGTCTTGTTCAGTTTTATACCCAGTTTCATTGCATGAGTGGTTTCTCACTCCATCGTAAATATGCTTGTAATTATTGGGGGTAGAGCTCTTACTTAATGCCTGACTCATGTTATTACACGTGAGAAGTTGTTCCATATTAACCGTATCATGATGTGTATTGAACAATGATGGTGGGATTAACTCTCTTCCATTATTATCAACATGACACATTTTGGAACAGAGAGAAACTGTCTGTTGGTGGAAGCATAATGACCCCTTGCTCACAGATCCCTCAAACTGATTATATTGTGAGTTTTCCCCATCATTTTTAAATTTCTGGTTTTCAGACATGCTTGAATGTATGTGTAATCGAAGCCCGTGTTCAGAGTGGTTTGAATGAGTATTTGCAGTAGAGACTGGATGACTTTCCAGATTTTCCACATTTCCCTTCAGAGAACGTGTACGTTTCAAAAAATGATTTAAGCCTTTGCTTGAAGAGATACACTTCTCTGCAGAAGTTGATAACGGAAACGGGTGTTTTCCACAAGTTGACTCACATTGCTCATTTCTTTTGGCAGTAATGTCCGCATTGCGTGAAACTATCTCAGTTTCTTTATGTCCATATAAACATCTTCTAGATCTTTCACATATCCCCGTATATTCCTGGTCTTTCATTAAATGTTCGTTTCCAAGGTGAGCTCTTTCATATATTCCTAGGTTTGCTTTTTGGATTAAATTTTCTAACCTTGGATTCTTGGACATCAAACCACGGGTGTTGTGAGAAGACACAGCTGAAAGATACCAAATAAAGTTTTCTTATCTACTATTCTTATCTACTGGGGGTGGTGCGAGCTCAGTTGGGACAGAAGGCGAGCCTTCTCTGTGGGAAGAGAACATGGCAACAGTCTGTGGCAGCAGGACAGAGTGAGACCTGTACACAGGGTACTGACCCCAGCCCTGCCCACCCAGTCTGAGAGGGTGTCCACCAGTGCAGACAAGGGCTGGGTGCTGGAATGTGGGGTCTGGAGAGCAGACCCAGGCAGAGGACTGCTGTGGGCGGTGAGGAAACATCCTGAGGGGATGGGACAGAGGGAGGAGTTCTATAAACAGGAACGCTTGTGGAGGAAGCCTGAACCGCCATAGCACAGAGCGCCATTGTTGAGTGATGCCCAAAGGGAAGACCCACCATTGCAGCCCCTCTCCCCCTGTGCTGGCCCCTCCTCCCCCAGCACTAGGAAGGGCCACCACCCCCGTGGGCTCTATTGAGCTCCAGCCACAGCCTCCCCCCATGCACCTCCTCCACCATCAGCAGACTCCTGTGCTCTGGGGCAGCCTCTGGAGCAGACACCTGTGGGTGGGCCACACACACAGAAGGAGCTGAAAGCTCAGCTGAGCCCCAGGGTTAAAGGAAGAAAAACTGAAGTCTCTCCTCACGGTTACACAAACCATGCTTTTATACCTGCAATTGGCTTTGTCAACTCAGCCCCTACAGAGCATCTGAATGGACAACCAGGGCTCCCCCAGTCACGGGAGTGCAGCTTTAGCAGCTGTAGACTTTGTGGGGATGTATGCTAGGGGGTGGGGCCAGGCCAGAGTCTGAGCTGCCCCCATAGCACCACAGTGGGTCCAGCTCCATGAGTGCAATTCTGGGACCTGAGTTCACTGGATCTATGCTGGTGTTCCAGTGAAAACAACATCTGAGAGACACCAGAGCAATGTGCCAGCATGCCCATGGTTGAGGGGGAGCCAAGAGCAGTGCCAACATGGGGTCACAGGAGACTCACAGCACGTGAGCACACCCCAAGGTGAACATCCCCAGAGAAGCAATCCTTGGTGGCTTCTCTCCCAGTGGGTGTGCTCCAATCTTAGCTGCCTTGACCACAGATCAGAATCACAGCGAAGAAACAGATCTGGGGGCTCGACTCCACCAACCAGGGAGCAGATCCCACCACAGACAGGGCAGTGACAGCCACAGAGCCAAGGGGAAGCTCCCCTCACTATCCAGGGGAAGCTCGGGTCACAATAACAGCAATCAAAGCCCAGATCAAGGGGTTAATGGTCCAAGCCTGTGGACCAACCTCACCCGCCAGGGGGAAGACAAGAGAGCAAGAGGAGCTAGGATCCGGCAGCCTGCAGAACAGACCACAAACCCAGAAAATGTGACAAAATGAGAGGACAAAGAAGTATGGTGTACAGGAAGGAGCAAGACAAAAAGCTACAAGAACCACTAAATGAAGAAGAGATAGGTGGTCTAATGATTACTTTTTGACTTACGTCATCTTGAATGCAGATGCCCCTAGGTGTCCTCTAATTCTTTAGCCCACTTCTTACTTTAGCATGTTCTAGTAGATGTTTCCATCTAAAAATCATAAATGATACTGACGTAGGTCTAATCAGAAAGTGAGGACATATAGGACAAAGTCTGGGGAAGCTGATAACAAGATTAACTAAATAAAGTAGTTGTTCTTGAGGAAATGAGACTTTAAAAATATGGTGGGAACACAGGAAATGCTATCAATGCTCTGTGGAGATCTAATTGGGAAGGAAATCTAAAAAAGAGTAGATATCTATACGTAAAATGGATTCTCTTTGCTGTACAACATTGTAAACCTGTTAGACTCCAATAAGAACATTTTAAAAACAGTATATTATCTAAAAATTGTAATAGTTTGAAACCATTAAAAATATGGTGGAAAATGTTTTAAGCTCTTATGCCAATTTATTTGAAAATTCTTTGAGTTAATTGAATATATTTAAGTCTTTTAGCATTGAGGAATTGGGGCAAATACACTTACTATTTCATATGAGTTCATATGAAGAAAACAGAAACTTTGAAGTAATCCTGAGATATGCATTCTTTCTCTTTAGGGAGGTTTTGGTTTATACAGTGAAGAAATTACTTGAATTTAAGTTATAAGATCATATTTGTAGCTTCCAGTGTTTTAGAAATTATAAGTCAGAAAAAAAAAAAAAAAACACCCCACTGTCCCCAGTATTCCTAGAACTTTGGCAGTATGTCTACAATTCCACTCACATACTGCCACCTAGAGGTAGAAACAAACTTTAATAGGAGCGTCTTAGAGTTTTTCAGAAAAGTGCCATTTTCCTAGGACCCCCAAGAAATGGAATAGTAACAGATTCATTCAGGTTGTCACAGGCCAAGAGCATTTCAGTTCTCACTGCGATTGAGAAAAGTAATCACTGGACATGAATTCAGGAATGATTTAAGAGACAGAATGGGGCAGGTGATATCTGCCTATGACAGCAACAGAAAGAAACCCAGACTTCTCTAAAATCATTTCCACTGAAGCAGATCTTCCCAAACCACATGACAAAAGATGAATTCCTCACTGATCCTGGGACCTGTCGTTGAGTCATCGGCTCCATCCATTCACACCTACCTGTGTATATGGCTGGTGGCTCCAGTCTCCTTACATCCCAGGGATTCTTCATTTGCTCCAGAAAGGTGACCAGGTCCAGCTTAGAGACCACAAGACCTGCTATCAGGAAAAGGAGTATTTGTTTTGCTAGAGATTCATCAGTTTCCAATCTAATATGTATTCAAGTGAGAAGAGAAGGCACATGTGCTAAGTCGCTCCAGTCATGTCTGACTCTTTGCCACCCTATGGACTGTAGCCTGCCAGGCTCCTCTGTCCATGGGATTCTCCAGACAAAAATACCGGAGTGGGTTGCCATGTCCTCCTCCAGGAGTTCTTCCCAACCCAGGAATCGAACCCACTTCTTTTATGTCTCCTGCATTGGCAGGCGGGTTCTTTACCACTAGTGCCATCTGGGAAGCCCAGAGAAGGCGTGGTAGAATGTCAATACAGCCTAGAAATAAAGTATTTGGGGACATCATTTCCTAGGCTGTATTAACATGCCCTGGTGGCTCAGCTGGTAAAGAAGCCACCTGCAATGTGGGAGACCTGTGTTTGATGCCTGGGTTGGGAAGATCCTCTGGAGAAGGGAATGGCTACCCATCCCAGTATTCTGGCCTGGAAAATTCCATAGACTATTCCATGGGGTCGCAAAGAGTCGAACACGACTCTAATCATGACTCTAATCTTGCTCATTACATTATTAACATTCTAGAGAAGGCATGGTTGAATGTTAATATAGCCCAGAAAATTATATCCCCAAATACTTTATCGAAAGCACTTTTATAACTAACAAATACATAAAGAAAAGATCTTGAGATTCTAGTCAAGTACTACTAAGCCCAAAGTAAGTAAGAGTAGAAATCTGATTTATACAGGAGAATGGCACCCTTTTATACCACAGAACCTACAGAATTACCACTAACCTAGAAGAAGGAGACAGATTACATCAAGGAAAAGTTAGAATCATAATCAATCATCATGAAGTCTTCTTTCTCAACTCATAAATAATCCATTTTTTCCCATAGAAAGCAAGGATCTGAAACTATTATAAGAAGCAGAACATTCTAGGAGACATTCTAGAAATGCAGGAACCAAAACCATGTGGGTAGATAAGGGATTCTGGAAGGCAGTTATCCTCACCCAAGGAGGCCAGGTTCCTGTAGTTCTCTAACATCACATCCCTGTACAATTCCCGCTGACTGAGGTCCAGGCATTCCCACTCCTCTTGAGTGAAGTCTATGGCCACATCCTGGAATGTCAGCCGTCCCTGAAATACAAAGGACAGATGCCTTGTGGCCATGGGAAGACTTCCTAATGTGACCCAAGATGAAACCAACAAGAGAAATGGTTTGGATTTAGGAGAATGTCTGGTGTTACAGCAGCAGCAGCTGGTGTTACACAAGAATATAATTTGTACACAGTAATATTTTCTACCACATTTTTAACCCCAAGAAAAGAGGATGAGATACGATCCATCAACCACTACAGAAATTATTCTGATTTGGAACAGAAATTATACACTAATCAGATCAACATTGGCATATTTATTTTTGAGTGCTGTACTCAGTTGACAGAGGATAAACGGTCTAGCAAAAGAAACAGGAAATATTTTTTAAAAGCACTTCCTGATCCAAGTGTTCTGGAGTGGACTCAGTGTGCCACATTTTTAACAAGCTTATTTGAACTAGTAATGTTGAAAATTCTGCTCCATGAGTGACAATGTTTGAACAGTAATGAAGTAGAATAGTAAGGAAAGAATTCATATTTAACTTTGAACTTTAAGTGCTTTACAAATTTTACAGGTCTGATAGGATAGTAACCTCGGAGACAACAATCATTTTAACAATCTGGTATATACTATATATCTTTCTGACAGTTTTTCAGAATCTTGAATGTATAACAGAAATAATTTAAAATCAATAATGTTGCTGTAGCATCTTTTGGCAGATATTTAACAAACATTCTTTAAACGACAGCTTAAGTGATGGGGGAGCCTGGTGGGCTGCCGTCTATGGGGTCGCACAGAGTTGGACACGACTAGAGTGACTTAGCAGCAGCAGCAGCAACATTTACTTCAGTTTATGACTCTAGACTTTAATAAAACAGACAAATGCACAGAGCTAACTCTAATGAAAGTTTATAGAAATTTCTGTATTTGTAAATAATACTAAAAACAAGAAAAGTGTTAGTCGCTCAGTCGTGTCCTACTCTTTGCAACCCCAGGGACTGTAGCCTGCCAGGCTTCTCTGTCCATGGGATTCTCAAGGCACGAATACTAGAGTGGGTAGCTATTCCCTGCTTCAGGGAATCTTCAAAAAAGAAAAAGAAAAAAATCAATCCAATGATGTTAACATGTTCATGCATACAGACATACACTAAAATGGGACTATATACTTATTAATTAGTAAAAGAAAAATTGTCATGTCAATAAAATCAGGATAATTTTTAACTGATTGAAAATGTACATAAATATTTGAGGATGATATTATTTTAATTTTTTAAAATAGACTAGGGTACAGATATACACAATGATAAAAAAAATAGACAGCTCTAGTTGTGAATTTTTTAATTTCCTGAAAAACCTACCATTTGCATGGAACTATATTTTAAAATTTAACACAGTTGAACATAGATTAGCACTAATATGATTCTTGTAAACATTTTGGAAAATACAGAAATGTGATGAGACTTATCTGTGATGTGAGTGTGGAGTGTACTGGAAATGATCAGACCTGGGCTTGAATGATGAAAATCCACACTCCCAAATCCCAGCATCTCTACTAAACACACATGAGTGTTGTCAACTACAAATCGGCACTTGCCAAGAGCATTGCCTGGTACTCAACAAGGGCCTTCGCCATCTGCCTCTGGGGACAATGAGCCCTATGGTGCTGCAACTGTTGACTTCAATCCCCTCGAGGGAGTTCAGGGTGGACTGAGGCACCCTGCTCCAGGAAAATCTGGTGGGACAGGTCTTTAGAGTTAGGTATTTTCAGGAACTGCTTTCATGATCCCAATCCTTGTCTCTCTTCATATCTAGAAAAGCACTAAACCACTAAATGATGACTTCAGTTCCTCACGACTGGCAGAAAACGTTTCGTAAAGTAAGTGCTTGATTGCACTGAACTCCCCCTTCACCAAAATCACAGACTGACCTTCCCCCACTGTCTCTTTGGAGCAGTTTCTGAGTTATCTGAGGTGCTGTCTCCTGGGCTGCTGTCCTCATTTTGTCCCAAATAAAACTTAATTCACATCTCTCAAATTGTGCATCTGTTTTAGCTGACAGTGTTCATTTTTCAAAGCAAAGAGCAACTAAGAAGATACGGCATTTCCTCTTTAACTGTGATAGGCATATCCATCACTTTTTCTTTCCAAGAGCCTTGATCAAGACACACAAAAAATGAATTTTATAGTGTGGAAATCTCACAGAAGCACCTGAACCAGTGAACATCAGAGGTCACGGGGTAAGAGTACATGGAAAAATGCATTATCACTGCCCGGTATTTGGGCAATATTAGGAAAACCATGATCTCAATCTATCATGAAAAATGTCAGTTTTCTGCAAATTCCACCTCCTATATACCTCCCATGATCTGTAGCTTAATAGTCCATTTAACTAGTATATTTTTCTTATCGGTATAGAGGATTGTCTCTGCTACTTCTGAAAAATTCTGGAATGCTGAGTTCATTCTATTAACAAGGGCATTTTCTTACTCCTGTTCTAGAGAGCTGAATTGCATCCACATGAAAATTCATGACGGCATTTCCCCGACTTCCCTAAGATCCCAACACCGAACCACATCCCAATGGGAATCTCTGGTACCGGTGCCTCCCCATGTTGATCGCTCACAAAGGGAATGTATTCAACATTGAAAGTCACTATTTCATGTTGAGAATTCATCATGCTCTATAGAAAGCCAGGATACAAACAATGGAGAAAAGGCTCTGGAACACGAGGGAGACGAAACCTGAAGAGCTGGTTTTCACTATTAAAAAAGGGGGGGGGGAGGCGCGGAATAAGATGATAACAAGCACTCCAGGCAGAAAAATTAGAAGCAGAGAACTAAAGGTTTGCAGATTCTCAGTTCAGGCATTTCAGGAGGAAAAGCAGACACAGCCCCAGACCCGGGACACGACAATTACCTGAGAAGCTGCCATTTCCTCCTCTTCTTCCTCCTGCTCTGCGTCTTCTGTGGGGATGTTACGTCTCAAACTCACATCTACATGTTGAGAAAATACCTTCAAAGGCATCCATATAGCCGTTTAACCTGCAACTGCTGCAGTGAAAAAGAAGAAAAAGTTTTCTTGTTTCTCTCACCCTTTTCTGAGCTCTTTTCTGACTTTCTGTGTTCCTGAGCTGTAGTGGGTAATCAAGACTAACCTGATATGCTAATCACATCCCGGTGCTCCACTCTATTTGCAGATCTTCCCAGCTAGTTCCTCTCCTTCCTTTTTGCATTACAGAGAGCATGCCGCAGAACAATTCCCGAGAGACAATGGACCGTACTTCTGGGCTACCTGACCCAGCCTATGAGGGTTTTGAAGAAATGCAAGAGGAAGACCCGCATTCAGGAGCCCTGAGGGAAACCTCACATGTGGACCAACGGAGACCACAGGAAGGGAGGATTTAGGGCGGGAACTTCCAGAAGCAAAGGTCAACCTGATTCCCTGGGGAGGGGCTCTTTCTAGGCTGGGTGTGGTGGTCCAATGGTCTGTGCCCTTAGGGGAGGGGAGGGGAGCGGTGAGTGTTTGGTGGGAATCACCTGGGGGTCTTGGGTTCCTGCCAGGCTTTACTTGCAGAATTCTTCCCACAGATCTCCCGCGTCCTTAGTTTTTTTACCCCCCTCTGCAGCCTGGGGACACAGGTTTTCACAAAATGATTTGCATTGTGACCACCTCTCTGCAGGTGTGGCACCTCCAACTTCAGAGACCAGGAGCCTAGAGGTGTTTCCATCAAGGCTTTCTTTGAAAAGAAACCAGAGGCAGCCGGAGGCCTGGCGAGCTGCAGTCCATGGGGTCGCAAAAGGTGGGACAGGACTGAGCAGCTGAACTGAACTGAACTGAGCAGGACACGCTAGGTTAACAGTGTGTATGGGCAGAGACAAATGCCTTTGAAAATGATGCCCTAAATGCTATCTGATGACCAACCAAGGAAATAATGATCGGTGTTGTCATAAGTTACATTACACATGAATTTAGCCGTGAGAACGTTGTTGTTCTACTTCCTGTGTGTGTTTTTCTAGGTTTTATGAATCAATTGCTACAGTTTGTTGTCTGCTCCATTTAGAGAACTCTATTTTCTCACATCTTTAAAGTATAATGACTAAGGAAAAATTAAAGATAGAAGCATGTCCATCTTTCTAATATTATATATTCTAAAAAATATTCAGTGTGCATGCACCAGTACCAACTTGGTAGAAGATTTAGTTTCACAGCAGAATTGAGAATAAGGTATAGACGTTTCCCATATACCTCTTGTCCCAACACGTGGACAATTTCCCTACTTACCTTTCCCCACCAGAGTGAGCATTTGTTACCACTGATGAATCTACATGGACAGTAAATAGATAAACTCTTTAGTTTACCCTTATGTTTCTCTTTTAGGGATGTGCACTCCATACCTCTGGTTAAATGTATAATAACATGTGTCCATCACAACAGTTTAACACAAATTATTTCAAGGTCCTGAAAGTTCTCTAGACTTAGGATATTCATAGTCCCTCCTTTGAAACCCATGGCAACCACAGACCTTTTTAATCTCTTCTATATTTCCTACTAGATTCCTAGGGGATTGAGTAGGAAGAAATCTGCCTGCTGATGCAGGACCTCCAGGTGATACTTGGGTCAGGAAGACCCCCTGGAGGAAGAAATGGAAACCCATTCCTGGGAAATCTATGGAGAGAGGAGCCTGGCAGGCTACAGCCCCTGGGGTCACAAAGACTCAGACGCAACTGAGCACATATGGACGTTTACCTATGCCAAAATGTCATCTTGTAAACTTCCTACTTTTTGTAGCATTTTTGAATGGGCTTCTTTCACTTAGTAAAATGCATGGAATGATTGTCCATGTATTTTATGCCTTGAAAGCTTAACATCCAAAAGCTTAAGAACTACCTCTGCGCCTATATTCCTGCTCAGTAAATAAGTTCATCAACACCATTTTTTTAGATTCCATAAATATCTGTGAAGACAATATTTGCACAAATATAGAGAACAGGTGTGTGGACATGGCAAGAGAAGAAGGGGACAAACTGAAAGAGCCCCACTGACACACATACACCACCATGGCTGAAATGCTGGAGAAGACTCTTGCGAGGCCCTTGGACTACACGGAGATCCAGCCGGTCCATCCTAAGGGAGATCAGTCCTGGGTGTTCATTGGAAGGACTGATGCTGAAGCTGAAACTCCAGTACTTTGGCGACCTGATGTGAAGAGCTGACTCATTTGAAAAGCCCCTGATGCTGGGAATGATTGAAGTGGGGAGAAGGGGACGACAGAGGATGAGATGGTTGGATGGCATCACCGACTCAATGGACATGAGTTTGACAAACTCTGCAAGTTGATGATGGACAGGGAGGCCTAGTGTGCTGCAGTCCATGGGGTCGCAAAGACTTGGACATGACTGAGCAAGTGAACTGAACTGAACTGATGGTTAAAACAGGTTAGCTAGTGGGAAGCTGCTGTATAACACAGGGAGCTCAGCTTGGTGCTCTATGCTGACCAGAAGGGTGAAATGGAGATCACAGGAGGGACGTTCAAGAGGGAGCAGATGTATGTATACTTACGGCTGCTTGATGATGTCCTACAGCAGACACTAACACAACATTGTAAAGCAATTATATGCCAATGAAAAATATATATGCATCTCAAAAGGAAAAAAGGCTAAACAGACTGGCCACCCAGTGGTGGAGAATCCATCTGACAGTGCAGGGGCCATGGGCTGGATCCCTGGTCCAGGAATACTCCACATGCTTTGGGGCAACTAAGCCTGTGCGCCACAACTGGGTGGGGCAGCTTGCTCTTTTAGAGGGCAAGAGGCAAATGAAAGATGCTCACCAGCGCGAAACAATAGGAAATGCAAACAAAGCTACAATGGTGCATCACCTCATGCCAGTCAGAATAACAATTAGCAAAGAGCCCACTAATAGTATCATATTATAATTCTTAGCATGTTCTCCAGGCTGAAGAGGCCTGGAGATCAGGGAACCTCCTACATGGCTGGAGGGAATGTAAACTGGTGCGGTCACGCGGGAGGACAGTGTGGAAGTTCCTTAAAAAACGGAACCTCCTGACATTCAAGGAAATGAATTCCATGAACAGTAGACAAAACAGATTAATTGACAAACTGACAAGTTTTGCAGTTTTTAGTAAATCCTCTGCAATTCTAAAATGACCAGTTTGGATCTAGCATTTCTAAATTCTCGAAGTTAAATGTGTACGAATACACATACACTCACACATTCCTTCTTGGTTTTCTCACTGCTAACGCGTATACCTTTAGATATTTATATATTGTAATTAAATGTGCACTATACAAATTATATTCTGTATATATCTTCAGATATTTATATATTGCATTCAAAGTATGCCAAGGCCATGAGAAAACAGTTCCTTTAAGCCTAGACAAGAAACATGTGCTAAGAACTATACAGGGTAAGATTTTATAAATCTTGGTTCAGAACTTTACTATCATGGCTTTTAATTATTCTTTTTGTGACTTTGTTAAATTTACATTTGCTTAAATGAGCCCTTGAAAAGCTTTAGCTAACAGAAGAACAAAGGACAATTGAAGCAGGTGAGTTTCTGACTCTAGGTCCTGAGAGAATTCACAGGAAGCCTTGAGGGCCCCTGAGGAAGGTCAAGGCTAGAACCAGGCAGAGAAAGCTCCAGTACTTGGGGTTCAGGCCTTTATAAAGGACCCTGGGTGAAGTGCTGTGGGCTCCCCAGGCTGAGCGTGGATGGGTCCATTCAAACCAAGAGGAGCAGGATTCTGGTGAGCTCTGAGGGTGTCATTGAAGGGGGGCCTGTGCAGTAGACCCTGGGGTTTGGCAAGACTGCTGATCTCAAGGAAGGGGGTCATCTAGTGAAGGTGCTCACAGGACTGGCTGGTGTGAGTTCAAGGACCTACAGGCTGCCTGGTCCCCAGACAGACGCTGAGGCAGCAACAGCACCGAGCAGTCAGGGAGGCTCTCAACAGTACTCTGTATGGTCCTTCTTATTAGAACCATCACAATGTCCGAGTAGTTTCAAAATGGGAGAGGAGATACAACATAGAAATGGTGGGAAATATATGAACTTATGAGAGTTTCACGCCAGTAAGGGACTAATTTCTACAGATGCCATGCCCCTGTGCTACAGATAGATTATTGTAACGTTATCTTTCCTGCAACCTTAAATAGGTGGGAGAGGTTAATGCTGGTGGTGCGTTCACCCTTCATTCATTCCACGTCAACTGTAACACTAAAAAACCATTCACTTTTATTAATTAACATACATTAATTTTACACAGATGGAATAAAACCTTTTACAACTGTTGTTTGATCCTTGATTAAAAGACAGATTACAAGCTTCTAAAAACTTTCCTGTTTCTCTGATGAAATGATCTGTGAATGTGATTTATATCGTTTACAAAATGGAGGCTAATTTAGTAAACATGGATGGACATTTATTATAGTAATATGACTTTTCCAGAAAGAGTTTTGTATACTTATATCAGGTAGCAGAGAAGGTGTCCTTGCTTCAAGCCTGCCAGGTAATATGCATGATTTTTCTATGTTGATGTTATAAAAATACCTTAGATTTTAATGAACAACCCTTGTTTTATGCTTAAAAAGCAAGAGACATAATTACTGAAAACTTAGAGCAAACTTCCGTCTTACTTTGAATTATTCCCTGAACACTTACATCATGGTGACAACACAGATGTTTGACATCAGTGACAAATACCTCCATTTAGAGGTTTGGTGTGCAAATAATATTACTGTGTTGTTAATCTTATAAATTGGAGAATAAATATAAATGATTCCTACCTCATATAGAAGGGCTTCTCTTACAATTGAGGCAACAACCATCAGAAACAGAAGTTCATATATACAGTAGAAACAAATCACAGCATAGTAACTTGAGAGTTGAATTACATTCGTTTTGGTTCCTTAATGATCTCAAATAACATTAATATAAACAAGGATACATGAATAATAATTATACCTCTGCAAATATCCACCCCTTCATCTTGTGATCCATACTAACATATCAATTTTGTACGTGTTTTAATTATGGCATACTTGCTACAGTGTTTCTGTTTAGAGTAATTCAACAAAAGTGGTACTAATGAAATGCTTTCTAGTATGAATTCTCTGGCATTGATTTCCTTTTGCTGTTTGATTAAACACTTGTCTACATTTTTGTATTTCATTTGTGTATCTTTCCAAAGTAAACACTCGTTTTTTCAAAATTGTATATTTAGGACCAAGCTTTTTTTTATCACTGATTCATTTCTAGGGTTTCTCTGCAGTATGTATTCTCTGATGGTGAGTGAGGTGATGGCTGTGATGAAATCCTTTGCCACATTCCTTACATTTCTGAGATTTCCCTGCAGTATGAATTCTCTGATGTTGAGAAAGACCTGAACTCCGGGAAAAGGCTTTGCCACAGTCTGTACATTTATAAAGACTCTCCCCAGTATGGATTCGTTGATGTCGAGTAAGATGTGAACAATGGATAAAGGCTTTGCCACAGTCTTTACATTTGTATGGTTTCTCCCCAGTATGAATTCGCTGATGCTGAGTAAGAAGTGAATAACGGGTAAAGGCTTTGCCACAGTCTGTACATTTATAAGGTCTCTGCCCAGTATGGATTCGTTGATGCTGAGTAAGAAGTGAATAACGGGTAAAGGCTTTGCCACATTCTGTACATTTATAAGGTCTCTCCCCAGTATGGATTCGTTGATGCTGAGTAAGAAGTGAATAACAGGTAAAGGCTTTGCCACATTCTGTACATTTATAAGGTCTCTCCCCAGTATGGATTCGTTGATGTTGAGTAAGATGTGAACAACAGATAAAGGCTTTGCCACATTCTTTACATTTGTATGGTTTCTCCCCAGTATGAGTTCGCTGATGTACAGTAAGACTCAGACGCCAGTTAAAGGCTTTGCCACATTCTGTACATTTATAAGGTCTCTCCCCAGTATGGATTCGTTGATGCTCAGTAAGAGATGAATAACGGGTAAAGGCTTTGCCACAGTCTGTACATTTATAAGGTCTCTCCCCAGTATGGATTCGTTGATGCTCAGTAAGAAGTGAATAACGGGTAAAGGCTTTGCCACATTCTGTACATTTATAAAGTCTCTCCCCAGTATGGATTCGCTGATGTTCAGTTAAAGTTGAACTATGCTTAAAAGCCTTGCCACATGCTGTACATTTATAAGGTCTCTCCCCAGTATGAATTCGCTGATGTTGAGTAACACGTGAACAATAGATAAAGGTTTTGCCACATTCTGTACATTTGTATGGTTTCTCCCCAGCATGGATTCGCTGATGTTCAGTTAAATATGAACTCTGATTAAAGGCTTTGCCGCATGCTGTACATTTGAAACATTTCCTTCCTGTATGAATTTTCCTATGTCTACTTAGATTTGGTGAGTTACTAAAGACTTTCCCACATATATTACACTTGTAATGTTTCTGCTTAGTCTGAATATTCTGCTGTTGAATAACTTTTGAAGACTGGTTAAAAGCTTTAGCATAATCATAACAATTATAAGTCTTCTCTCCAATATCAATACTCTTATACGTATTAATAGTAAGATTTGAGCTTTGATAAAATATATTCTTATACTTATTATGTTTAGAATTGTCTGAAAATTGATGTCCCTGTTGTTTCATGAGATATGAGTCTTGGTCAACATTATGCCCAGTTTCACTGCATGAAGAGCTTCTCATTCCATCATGTATACTCTTGTAATTATTGGGGGTAGAGCTCCTGCTTAAGGCATTACTCATGTTGTTAAGCTTGTAAAGTTGTTCCACACTAATTATACCTTCATATGTATTGAACAATGATGGTTGAATAAGGTCTCTCCCATTATTATCCACATTACAGATTTTGGAACAAGGAGAAAATAGTTGTTGGTTGAAGAACAATAAACCCTTGTTAAAGGATCCCTCAAAATGATTATATTGGGAATTTCCCCCCTCATTTTCAAGTTTCTGGTTTCCAGATATGTTTGAATGTATATTTAATAGACACCTATGCTCAGAGTTGTTTGAATGAGTATTTGCAGTAGAGACTAGATGACTTTCCAGATTTTCCACCTTTCCCTTCAGAGAACGTGTATGTTTCAAGAGTTGATGTGGGTCTTTGCTGACAAATATACACTTATCTGCGGATGTTGATGACCGAAATTGGTCATCTGAGATTGGTTTTTCCCTATTTGATTCACATCCTTGATTTCTTTTGGCGGTAATGTTTACATTATGGGAATCTGTACCAATTTGGTTTTGTCCATCATAACATGCTCTCTGTTCTTTATATGCCCTCATATATTCCCAGTCTTTGGTTAAATGTAAATTTCCAAGGTGAAATCTTTCATATATTCCTAGCTTTGCTGTTGGGAATAAATCTTCTAAGCCTGGCTTTTGGGTCCTCAAACCCTGGGTGTCGTGAGAAGACACAGCTGAAAGATACCAAATAATAAGTTATTCTACTTACTATTCTCAGGGAATATGGTTTACAATTTACATACAATTAGCATACACTGGCTAGATTAAGCCTAAAACTGAGATAGAAGAAGTCAAGATGGCAGAGGATTCGGAAGACGTGGAGTTCATCTCTCTCCACAAAAACATCAAGAATACATCTTGAAGTAGAAAAATTCTCACAGAGCCCTGCAGAACACGGGCAGAGGAACTTGGACACCTGGAAGGACAAGAAAGATTCCTGCTGAGCCAGGTAGGACAAAAGAATGAGGGAGGAAAAGGAAGAGGAAAAGAAGTGGGATGGGACCCACAAAACCCTGGGGGGACTGAAGAGAGGAGAGGTCTCCCCATCCAGGGAAGCCCCTCACTGGGGGGAGCCCAGTTGGGACAGAAGGAGAGACTCATTCTCTGTGGGAAGAGAATGCTGCAACCAGTGTGCAGGACAGAGTGAGACCTGTACACAGGCTGCTGAGCCCAGCCCTGCCCACGCAGCCTGAGAGGGTGTCCACCGCTGCACACAAGGGCTGGGTGCTGGAATGTGGGGATTGGAGAGCAGACCCAGGCAGAGGACTGCGGTTGGCTGTGAGGAGACATCCTGAGGGGACAGGAGGGAGGGAGGAGCTCTGCAAACGGGATGCTTGTGGAGGAAGCCTGAACCACCAGAGAAGCAGAGCAGCGTTGTTGAGTGATGCCCAAAGGGAAGAACCCCACTGCAGCCTCTCTGCCCCTGTGCCTGTCCCTGCCTCTCCAGATACTAGGAATGGCTCCCACCTAGGTGGGTGATCTCACGACCCCCACAGCTGCTTCCTCCTCCCCAGCCCCCTCCCCAGTGGGCTCCAGGGGCACCTTCAGAGCACACGCCTGTGGGTGGTCTCAATGTTCAGATGGCACTGAAACCACAGCTGAGCCCCCAGGCCCTACCACTAAGAAAGAAAAGCTGAGATCTCTCCTTGCAGCTGTACAAACCATGGTGTTACACCCCACAACTGGCTTTGTAAACTCAGCCCCGACAGAACATCTGGATGGAAACGAGGCTCTGGCAGTCAAGACCAGTCTGGCTTTAGCAATTGTAGACTTTGTAGGCATTCCCATGAGGCGGTTGGGCCAGGTCACATCTACATTGCCTCCATAGCACTGCAGGGGGTCCAGCTCCACAATGAATGTACACCTGGGACATGAGACTACAGTGGATCTATGCTGGTGACCTGGTGAAAACAACATCTGAGAGACACCACAGTCAAGTGCCATCATGCCCATGGTTCAGGTGGGGCCAAGATCAATGCCAACACAGGGTCACATGAGAGCTCGCACAACACATGGATGATGACCCACAGAGCATGCTCCGAGGTGAACATCCCCCGAGGAGCAATCCTCAGTGGCTTCTCTCCCAGTGGGTGTGCTCCAGTCCCACTGGGTCAGAAGCACCATAGATCAGAAACACAGCTAAGTAGATCTGGGGACTCTACTCCACTAATCAGGAAGCAGACCCCACCCCTGACAGGGCAGTGACAGCCACAGAGGAAAGACGAAGCTCCCCTCAATATTCAGACAGGCTCTGATCACAATAATAACAATCAACTCCCTATCAAGGGGATAAGGGCACAAGTCTCTGGACCACCTCACCCACCAGAGGGCAGACACCAGAGCAAGAGGAACTAGGATGTGCAGCCTGCAGAACAGAGACCACAAACACAGAACACTGGACAAAATGAGATGACAAAGGAGTATGGTGTAGAGGAGAAGTCAAGACAAAAACCTACAGGAACAGCTAAATGAAGAGCAGTTGGGCAATGTAATGATTAATTTTACCTTTAAGTAATCAAATTTACAAACAAAACATTTTCACAAATACTGCTGCTGCTGCTGCTAAGTTGCTTCAGTCATGTCTGACTCTGTGCGACCCCAGAGACGACAGCCCACCAGGCTCCCCCATCCCTGGGATTCTCCAGGCAAGAACACTGGAGTGGGTTGCCATTTCCTTCTCCACAAATACTAATGCCTACTAATTATTTAACCCACTTCTTACCACTCATGTTGTTATCTGAGCATGTTCTAATAGAATCTAAAATCGTAAATGATATTGACCTAGAACTAATCAGAAATAGATGGCATAAACAATAAAGTCCTGGCATGTTTCATAAGAAACAAGATAGATTTAATAAGGTAAGAGTTCTTGAGAAATAAAATAAGAAGTGAGACTTGAAAAATATGGTGAGAACATAGGGAACTCTATTCAATGCTCAGTGGTCACCTAAATGGGAAGGAAATCTAATCAAGGAGCGAAATGTGTATATGTATCACTTATTCTTTCTGTACAGCAAACTAACATAACTTTGTAAAATGGCATTATTGGAAGAGAAAAATTTCTTTTTAAAGATTCCTTTATATAATCTATAAGCTTAATAGTGAAGAACAATCAGAAAAAAGCACGGAGGGAAATGTCTTAAATTCTCATGCCAAGAATATATTTAAAAACTCTATGAGTTAAATAAATATATTCAAGTATTTTACCATTAAGGAATTGGGGTAAATATACTTAACACATTTAATGTTAGTTCATATTAAAAAAAGAGGAACTTTAAAGTAAAATTCAGGTTTGCATTTTCTCATTTTAGCAAAATGTTTTATGCAGTGAAGAAAGAATTTGAGTATGAAGTTTATAAGGTCATGTGTGTAGTTTCTAGTGGGTTGGAAATTATAGGGTAGAAAACAAAAAATATTTGTCCCCAGTATTCCTAGAAGTATGGCAATTTGTTCACAACTCCACCCACACACTTCTGACTAGGGACAGAATCAGAACTTCTAAAAGGGCTTAATACAGTTACTCAGAAATGTGCACAGATTTTCTAAAACCTCCCCAAATGGAAGAGCTATCAGGTCATGCAGGTTGTCCCAGGCCAGACAAGTATTTTGGTTCTCACTGTGAATGTGAAAATTAACCACTGGAGAAAAATACATAAACGATAAAAAGAATCAGGAATGGGTCAGGAGATGACCCTCTATGACAGTGACAGAAATAAACCCAGGCTAATCCAAAATCATTTCCACAGCAGATCTTCTCAAACCACACCACGAAGTATGACTTCCTCCACAATGCTTGTCCCTCTCACCGGATTTTTCTGCTCCATCCATAGACACATACCTGGGTGCACGGCTGGCGTCTCCATTCTCCGTATATCCCAGGGATCCTTCATTTGCTCCAGAAATGTGACCAGGTCCGGCTTAGAGATCACAAGACCTGTTCATCAGAAAAAGGAATATGTGTTTTCCCAGATATTCATCAATTTCCAATCCAATATGTGTTCAGGTGAGAGAGAAGTCAAGGAAGAAAGTTAAAATAACCTTAAAAAATGATTTTACCAAGTAGTTTATTGGAAGCACCTTTAAAAGACAAATGCTCAAAATCAGGTTCTGATATTATGCTCAAGTACTACTAAGGCAAAAGCTAGTAGTAGAAATCCGGTTTTAAGAGGAGAGTGGCACTATTTTATACCACAGAACTTACAGAATTACCACTAACCTAGAATGAAGGATATGGAGGTCAAGAAGCAATAGTTAGAACTGTACATGGAACAACTGTACCATTGGGAAAGGAGTACATCAGGCTGGATATTGCCACCCTGCTTATTTAACTTATATGCAGAGTACCTCATGAGAAATGCTGGGCTGGATGAAGCACAGGCTGGAATCAAGATTGCCGGGAGAAATATCAATACCTCAGATATGCAGATGACACCACCCCTGTGGCAGAAAGTGAAGCAAAACTGAAGAGCCTCTTGATGAAAGTGAAAGAGGAGAGTTAAAAAGTTAGTTTAACTCAACATTCAGAAAACTAAGATCATGGCATCCAGTTTCATCATTTCATAGCAAGTAGATGGGGAAACAATGGAAACAGTGATAGACTTTATTTTGGGGGGGTCCAAAATCACTGCAGATTGCGACTGCAGCCATGAAATTAAAAGATGCTTGCCCCTTGGAAGAAAAGCTATGACAAACCTAGACAGCATATTAAAAAGCAGAGACATCACTTTGCCAACAGAGGTCCATCTAGTCAAAGCTATGGTTTTTCCAGTAGTCACGTATGAATGTGATATTTGGAACATAGAGAAAGCTGAGCACCAAAGAATTGATGCCTTTGAACTGAGGTGCTGGAGAAGGCTCTTGAGAGTCCCTTGGTCAGCAAGGAGATCACACCAGTCAATCCTAAAGAAATCAACCCTGAATATTTGTTGGAAGGACTGAAACTGAAGCTCCAATAATTTGGCCACCTGATGTGAAGAGCCGACTCACTGGAAAAGACCCTGATGCTGGGAAAGACTGAGGGCAGGAGGAGAAGGGGGCGTCAGAGGATGAGATGATTGAATAGCATTATTGACTCAATGGATATGAATTTGAGCAAACTCTGGGAGTTAAGGAAGGATAGGGAAACCTGGTTTGCTGCATTCCACGGGATCGCAAAGAGCTGGACATGATTTAGCGACTGAACAACAAGGAGGCAGATTACATCAAGGAAGAAGAAGGTTAGAATTATAATGACCCATAATGAAGTCTTTCTTTCAAATGTCACAAATACCCTTTTTCCCCTACAAAGTAGGGATCTGAACCTCTACTGGACAAAGCAGAAAATTCGAGGAGACATTCTAGAATGAACGAACCAAAACCCTGAAGGTACTTAAGGGATTCTGGAAGGCAGTTATCCTCACCCAAGGAGGCCAGGTTCCCGTAGTTCTCTAACATCACGTCCCTGTATAATTCCCGCTGACCGAGGTCCAGGCACTCCCACTCCTCTTGAGTGAAGTCTATGGCCACATCCTGGAATGTCAGCCGTCCCTGAAATACAAAGGACATGAGCCATGTATGTGACCCAAGATGAAACCAGCAAGAGAAATGGTTTTGATTTAGGAGAATGTCTGGTGTTACACAAGAATATAATTTTTATACAGCCGTATTTTCCACTGTATTTCTAACCCAGGAAAGGAGAATGAGATATGATCCACAGACCACTATAGAAACTATTCTGATCTGGAAGAGAAATTATAAAACAATCACACCAACACTGACCTATCTATTTTTGAGAGTTGTACTCGTGTGACACAGGATAAAACTGTCTATCAGGGAAAGTATGTTAGTCACTCAGTCATGTCTGATTCTTTCTGACCCCATGGACTGTAGCACGCCAGGCTTCTGTGTCCATGGGATTTTTCAGGCAAGAATACTGGAGTGAGTTGCCATTTCCTTCTCCAGGGGAATCTTCCCCACCAAGGGATCAGACCCAGGTCTCCCACATTGCAGGCAGACTCTTCACCATCTGAGCCACCGGGAAGGCCCTTATCAAGGAGACAGGAAATATTTTTAAAAAGCATGCTCTGATCTAAGAGTTCTGGAGTGGGGCCAATGTGCCACATTTTAAACAAGCTTATTTTAACTAGCAGTGTTGAAAATTCTGATACATCAATGACCATTCTGAATAGCAAAGAAGTAGACTAGTAAGGTAAGAATTTATACTTAACTTTGAATTTTAAGTGTTTTTCAAAATTGATGGGTCTGATAGAATAGTACCCATAGCAGCAATAATCTTTTGAAGTAATTAGTATATACTATATGTCTTTCTCGGAGAAGGCACTGGCACCCCAACTCCAGTACTCTTGCCTGGAAAATCCCATGGACAGAGGAGCCTGGTGGGCTGCAGTCCATGGGGTCTCGAAGAGTCAGACACGACTGAGCGACTTCACTTTGACTTTTCACTTTCATGCATTGGAGAAGGAAATGGCAACCCACTCCAGTGTTCTTGCCTGGAGAATCCCGGGGACGGGAGAACCTGGTGGGCTGCCATCTATGGGGTCGCACAGAGTCAGACACGACTGAAGCGACTTAGTAGTAGTAGTAGTATATGTCTTTCTAACAGTTTTTACAGAGTCTTGAATGCACCACATAAATAATATAAAATCAACATTGTTGTTCCACCTTTTTGCAAATATTTTGTCAACCATTGCTTAAATGACAGATTTTTAATTTTCCTTCAGTTTATGTGAACTAAAATTTAACTAGTAAAACACAAATACACAGAGACAACACTAAAGAAAGTTTATACAAGTTTTTATAGGGTCTTCCCTGGTAGTCCAAGCTCCCAAGTCAGGGGGCTGGGTTCAGTCCCTTGTTAGAAAACTAGATCCCACACGCCACAGCTAAAGTTTGCCTGCTGCAACAGTCTCCCACATGGCTCCAAGATTCTGCAGGCTATGAACAAGACACAACTCAGCCAAACACATAAATATGTGTATTTTTAAAAAGAACTTTATATAACTCGGGAGAATACCAAAACAAGAAAAAAAAATTAACATTTTCATGCATACAGACATATATTAAAATGAGACTATATACTTATTAAGAGTATTAAAGAAAAGCTAACATTCAGAAAACGAAGATCACGGCATCCGGTCCTATCACTTCGTGGCAAATAGATGGGGAAACAGTGGAAACAGTGGCTGACTTTATTTTTTCGGGCTCCAAAATCACTGCAGATAGTGATTGCAGCCATGAAATTAAAAGATGCTTACTCCTTGGAAGGAAAGTTATGACCAACCTAGACAGCATATTAAAAAGCAGAGACATTACTTTGTCCACAAAGGTCCATCTAGTCAAGGCTTTGGTTTTCCCAGTAGCCATGTATGGATGTGAGAGTTGGACGATAAAGAAAGCTGAGCACAGAAGAACTGATGCTTTTGAACTGTGGTGTTGGAGAAGCCTCTTGAGAGTCCCTTGGACTGCAAGGAGATCCAACCAGTCCATCCGAAAGGAAATCAGTCCTAGGTGTTCATTGGAAGGACTGATGTTGAAGCTGAAACTCCAATATTTTGGCCATCTGATGCGAAAAGCTGATTTGTTTGAAAAGACCCTGATGTTGGGAAAGATTGTAAGCAGGAGAAGAAGGGGACGACAGAGGATGAGATGGTTGGATGGCATCACCAACTCATTGAACATGAGTTTGGGTAAAATCCAGGTGTTAGTGATGGACAGGGAGGCCTGGCATGCTGTGGTTCATGGGGTTGCAAAGAGTCAGACACGACTGAGCAACTGAACTGAACTGATTCATGTCAATAAAATTGAGATGATTTTTAATGGGTTAAAATATATACATCTACTTGTGGATGATATTCTTTGTATATTTAAATACACT